>NC_135785.1:9492500-9792500 GCF_051106095.1 Pogona vitticeps
ATGAGAATTCCAGCTCCTGGAGATTTTCAGGAGCAGCAGTTCCACTTTTTTGAGCGTTGCCTTTTCAGGGGTCATACCAGCGTGCCCTAAGCAGGCATGCTGTCTGGAGGTTGCTTGACTCCAGCCCTTGAGGTAGAATATGAACATGATCACAGAGTTGAGCCCCTCCCTAGTGTGTGGGGGTTTTTGGGTTTTTTTGCAGTTGCAATTTGCTGCCGCTGTTCAGAATTAGCATTTTTCAGTATGCCCGTTTGATGTTTCCTCATGTTCTTTGAGATTATATCAAGCTTGGGTACAGTTTGACTCAGAGGAAGTCTGGCCAGTTTTCACTTTCACTGTGTTTGCTATGCATGCCGTAGCAATCCTGCAACTCCCTTAATATTCAATAAACACCAGACAGCTCTGCCACCATCACAGACAGTGATCCAGTTCCATTGCATGAATTGGTCCAATGAAACGGTCACATCCGTTTTCTTCTGAGGTGAAACACTGCAGGAGGCTATTCGATTCTTTTCAGTAATAAAACCCTAAAGTTAGTCATATTCCGTAACTTAATATCTGACTGACTGGCTGTTGGATCCATTGTGGCATTCTACATGGTCAGTAGTTTATAAAAACAGATGAAGAACTCATTTAATTAATAACATTTGGTATGAATATGAATGTTTAAAAAGTAAGAGAGCTTAGCTGGCTGAGGAAATGATGCAGATGTGAATACCATCGAAATGTTAAACCACACGCTTTTTATAGACCTGAATATTTGTTGAAAAAACAGAAGTGAGAAAGAGTATTCCCCTTTTTTCTACCATTCCCCACCATGAAGTGGTAAGTTGTGACGTATGTCAGGGACAGAATCAAGGATCAAAACTTAACAATCACTAGATGTTGTCTTGACAGAATATGCTTTAGTTAAGAGATTTATGTCAAAAGCATTAAAATGAAAAACAAGGAAGTCTTAATTCTTAACTAAAAATCAGGAAAAGGCTGCACGGTCATGGAAAAATACAAATGCAGGAGTAGGTGATACCTTTAATTGACCTTTAAGAGGATATAAAAACAAAAAACAAAAACATGTAGATTGCGCTCAATCATAAATCATCTTCTTCAAGGCTATGAATCAAGTTCTTGTGGTCAATTCCAAACTTATGTGCTGTTATTAATGTCCCAGGTTCACTTGGCTGATGGTGTAGAGGCCAGGTTATCTTCTTAGGTAGAAACAGCTGCAACGTTCATGTTGATTTCAAACTCCTCCTCAGCTAGCTGTTTAGAATTCGTGGCTCATCTCTTAAAACAGACCACAGTCAGAGGCATTCTGGGCCCTGTTAGAGCCTATCCACACAGGCATATAATATAGTTATGGGATACGGAACCTAGCTAGCACTATTTAACACGGAAAAAAGACCATACCCCCCCCCCCAAATCGTGTTTGTACTTAGAATGATCCATCTTTCCCCTTTAAGGGTTGCTCTGCACCTTTCCAATGCCTGCCTAGAGGATGCATTCTCTTAAGCAAGATTTGGAGCCCTGCAGGCTCAGGGAGTGGATGGGGAAGAGCAGCTCAGGAGCCGGAGACCTTGAAGGCTGGTGTTGCAGCTCCAGAGATCACCTGAGCAGCCATGATGAAAGCAACTGTTGCTCCTTACAGGCTGCTGTGAGCCTTTGAACCCCCTGCCCCTGGTGCCGTGTCCGGCTTCCCACTTCTGCTGATCTGCTCTTTGGTTGCTCCTGTCTTCTTACTGGCCGATAAAGCGGGTAAACCTTGCCTTGAAGGGATCAGTTGACAGCTGATCAGAATAGAAGGGGTTAATTGCTGGGACCTCGGAGGAGCACGCCAAATGGCACATCTCTCCTTTCCCACACCTCAGCCTGGTGAAAGCTGCACCCAAAACCACCCAGTCTGGACAGACTCTAAAGCAGAAGGCATCGAACACCCACCATGTTCTGAAGAAGCAACCAGTGCTGTTGGTTTCCTGAATACCCAAAAACACTTTTGCCCATCCTTCTTTTCAGTGAAGAAAATTTGCATAGAGCACTAAACACTAGGCATGTTCTGTATTGTATAATGACATAGTATCTCCTCAAACCACTTTAATTAGAAAAAAACCTGTGCCATTCTAGTTGTCAGTTATGGAACTGTACCCCATCCTTTGATTTCTCTCTTTTTCCAAACTGGTATTTTCAGTATAAAGAAAGCTTGGGGAGACATGCATTCAATATTTGGAGACACCCTGTTTTTGTTTCTATGTTCTTCCAAACCTTAACTGCTCATTCACTTCTTAAAAGGAAAGTCCAGGATACACGCCAGATGCTCAAACGGCAGCATTTTCTCACTATTTTCCACTGCACAGATTAACAGCTTCTCATTCATCCTTGTATTTATACATATGCCGAGCAGTTCTTTCCCAGAGCAGCTACTTGGCACCGTCAGGAGTTTCATCGTATTGCATTTCACTGATGAAAATGAGCGTCTCATATTTATATTAAGTGGCATGGGCCACTGGAATCTTTTGTTTAATTCATTTCAGATGTACATATCATAAAGCAAACTGCTGCCAGCATCTCCGATATCCTTTCCTGTGCAGATGAACAGTAGTTTCCACCTCCCTTGATACCTTCGCTGTTCCTTTGGTTTCTTACAATTAATGCATAAATAAGTTATGCTGTTTGCTGCAATGAGATAAGGAGCTGGCCATTGGCTTAGGTTGCATTAAAGGGAGATTAAAAGGAAGACAGGTCTGTTTAGGGCTATAAACCATCATCTCTTGGTAGTTCTTACCAGTTCAGAGGCAACGGATCTCTGAATATGGTTGGCTAGGATAGCAATTTCCAAGCCCAGATGTTCTTGGACTACAATTCCATAAAGCCTACAAGCAGAGCCAATGGTCAGGTTTCCTGGGAATTGTAGTCTAAGAACATCTGGGGGCTTACATTTGGGACTCAGTGGATTAGAAGTAAAGTAAGAATTATCCTCCAACTTAATTTTCAGAAGCATCTGGGTGGTTCTTTGGTATAGTGCGAAAAGTTGTTTGTTTAGCCTCTGCCAGTTTGTCACTTTTTTGTTGTCCAAAAGAGTAACTTTTTCAACTCAGATATTTGAGGAAATGGGATGCTAGACTAGCTTTTATCCAGCAAATCCTATTGTGCCCCTGCATTTAAAAGAAGAAAAAAATCTGATTTGTTTATATTTATACTTTATTTGTAAAATGTTATTTTTATGTCTAAAGGACATACAGTAATACATTTTCAGGAAACTGTGTGTAGAAATTTTAAAATGGCAGTTTTGAAAAGAACTTTATGAGACAAAATGCCCCCAAAGTGTGTAAGTTTCCAAGCTCTCTAGAACTTCTTAATCAGGCTGGCTGGTATAAAAATTTAGGAAATGGAAAAGAAACAAAACAAAAATCGAAAATAGGCCAGATGTTGTAGTCCGGAGTTCTGCAGTTACACTTTGCCTTCAAATCGGGGATGAAGACGGAATTCAAGTATCAGATTATACCTAGCAAGACATACTAGAAGCCACTGGCAATGGTGCGGCTAAAAAATATTGTAAATAAATAAAAATAAATAAATAAATACTGGGATGAAGAGGCAGCGAAAAGTTTTTTAAAAATTGAGCAAAGAAAATAAAAACATTATACTGTATCTAATTTTGCTAGGACCTTGGAAACAAAGAGAATTTGGTAACAGAACCTTATGCTATTGCTACTGCTCTTTCTGTTGGACATTAGCCATGGAGGATGCTCAGTGGAAACTATGGGTAGTGTTTTTCTAGCAGCATCAACTTAGTGTCTTGTTGCCATGTTTGTCGGCCATGTGGAGTTCACATAAATAGACTGACTATTGTACAATGGAATCTGCAACATAAATATTACAAACTCCTTTTCATAATTTATAGCATTTGAACAGCTCTCCTACGAAAGAAATCACTGAATATTTCACATAGAGCTTTCTGAGTACTAAGTTGTTGTAGGTTTTTCGGGCTGTTTGGCCGTGTTCTTGAGGTTCTTCTTCCTAACGTTTCTCCAGTCTCTGTGGCCGGCCTCTTCAGAGGACAGGAGTCAGAACTCTGTCTGTGCTCTGGTGCAGTTTGTGGGATAGTTGATGGACCTCAACCTACAACCACCGTCGGATCCCGGCCATGAAAGCCTTCGAGAATACACTGTCTAAGCTGCTGTTTCTTCAGCAACTTAACCAGCTGCTAAAAACGAAACTGAACGTTGTGTGAACCTCATGCTTTATCCATCCAGTTTTAATTGGTAGCTTAAGGTGGTTATGCCCGTGATCAGAACCACAGCAGAGGTGAACTTTTAAACTCTTTTCTTCCCACACCACTGCCCTCCAGCATAAAGAACAGCTTGCTTAGCAGTATGATGGCACAGAGGGGAAAAAATTCTCCTTCCCTTCATGTTATTTTTTCCCTCCCTGCAAGATCCAAGGCCACTTGCAACATGAATTTTACAGAATAGTTTAAAGAACGCAATGAATAAGAAATAAAATTCTGTTTTAATAAGTTATCGTCATCATGTGCCATAAAGTCCATTTTGGCGTAGGCTCACCCTTATTCAGGGGCTTCCAGGTAGACAAACCTCACAAAAGGTAGCTTGCCATTCCCTTCTTGTGGGAGCATCCTGGGATTGTGCAGCTTGCCCAAGGCCACCCAGGATGGCTCTACTCGCAGAAAAGCATAGTGGGGAATCAAACCCGCTTCTGCTCCACAGCCCGATACTTAAAAGGACATAGCTATCCAGCCAGTTATGACAATAAGACTGCATAGAATTAGCACAATTTAAAACTCAGTTTTGAAAGAAAAAAACAGTACAGTGCCCACCCATGAGTCCGTCGATGGCCAAGGCATGACTAAATAAAAATGTCTTTCCCTGCTAGCGGAAAGAGAGCAGAGGAGGGAGGTAGACTAGTCTCCCTCCGAAGGGAGGATTCCATAGCCGAAGGAAAGCTACCAAGAAGGTGTTCTCTCATTTTTTTCAGCAAATGTTCATAAAACAGTGATGGGCCTGAAGGAAAGGTCTCTCTTCATGTTCTTAAGACGTGGGCAGGTTCATCTGTTCTTTAATAAATAATTTACTACAAAACCTATGGGGAACGCCAAAAACGTATGTTTGCAGTGATATGTAGTTTGGCCTGTAGATCAGTGTCACTCCTCAGTGATGCTTACACATTCTGTCCATGACGGAATATATTAATTTTTCAAGCACAAATGAAGCTTTTATTTGTACCCTACCTTTCATCCCTTGCAAGATCTAAAGCCACTTGCATTTTTTTTAAAAAAAAAAAACTGCTTAAGAATGCAATAAATAAAAAATTACAATTATGCCAAATAAGTTATATAAGTTATGAGACAATTACTTTTTCTTAGTTCAATAGACTCCATTTCCCATCTGCTTTGTATAGAAGTTCGCTGACATACTGTGAAGATGCATCTATGTAGGCTCTGAAATGACTAAACCCTTCCCTCTTGATGTCACTGGGACCTTTACTTACAGTGCTTCATTTCATGATGTTTGTCTTCAGTGTGGAAGGGATGGTCACTCTCGAATTGGCCTTCTCAGCCACACTAGACTCTGTTCCAAGTCCTTCATACAGAGCACGTTACCGTAGTCTCTCAAGACTGAAGGATGCCTAATCTAAATGGAGACTGTTTGTCTTGTTTCAGCTACCAATAGGAGATCGGTAGAAATTTCTAGTCCTCCAAAATCCATCTCCGATGCAGACTTGTCTAAAAAGAAAAGTGTAAAGAAGACTAAAGGTGGAATTAAGGTAGGAAGGCCATGTTTGTTATTTATCAGCACAGCTGTCACTGGAGATACCATCACTACTGTTTCATTGTGCAGTGCTTCTAGAGCATAGTTCCCCAAACTAATGACCACCAGATGTGTTTGACCACACTTATCGTTGCTTGCCACCATGACCAAAGATTCAGTCTTTGTTTATGGTGGGCCTACTCTAGTATGGATAAACAGTTGGATTTAGGCTAGAGATGGGCAAGAACCGAACCATGAATCAGGAAAAATGGACAAACAAGGCTCATTTATGGTTCAGTTATGACCTGGTTCAGGAATCCCATTTTGCTGAAGCAAAACAAAGCACCGAACCTTTATCCGCTTGGCGCTTTGCATTGCTTCGGCAAAACAGGATAGTCTGCCCATCTCCTTTGTCACTGCTGTGGGCCACCAGTGCCATCTTCAGAGGCAGTAGCAGGCTCCTGGCAGGGAAGCCGGCCCCATCTAATCGTACCTTCTGTTTAGCAATAGTGCACATCCTTTGTATGTACAACCTCTCTATGCAAGTTAGAAGAATTGAGGAGCAGGTTTTGGGAAATACTTTGTGGGACATCGAGTCAGAATCAACCATACGAGGTTAGAGGGACCAAACATTTTGACATGGTATAAAGTATAAGTACTGTACATAGATGTTAGCAATAGTTACTTTCCTGGTCATGAATATTCATTGTGGTCATAACAAGAGATGGATGAGTAAACATTTAATAGCATGTGAAAGTGCCTCCATATTTTGGAGGTAAATCACCTGCTGCTACACGTTTTCTGAGTCGTTATTATGCAAAGTCCTGTACTGCAAATAAATGAGCCTTTAGCTAGAATCCTTTTTGTTGTGTTTTCCAAACCATGTTCCAGATCGAAGTGATGCACGAAGCCAGCCAGGGAGGTTCCAGCAGAGTCTTAGTGATGAGCGAAAGTGAAGAAAATCTTTCCACCAGGAGAAGGTAAGGATGAAGCAAATTTTTCGCAGCCATTCATGCTTGTGAAATTTCTAAATATCTCCCTAATGGGGGATTACTGAATTTCCTTGGTTCTCTAAGGCAAGATTGTGTGAACGCTACCTTACATCTGAATTTTAAAAAACTAATTTAATATCTTGTAGGCATTTAACATTTATTGCAGTTACATTGATATGACTTTTTCAAATAACTTAAGTACTGTATGTTAGCAGTTTAAAGTCACAGCAGAAGATTTTAACCTTACAAAGGTTTTGACCAGAGGTTCGAGCATAATAAGGCACACGAGGAAGGCACCAGGAATAAGTGCAGAGTACATTACTTGCTGTACATTACATAATGCTCACAGGAACATAAACATAGGCATTCAGCAATCAAATGGACAGAACATAAGCATGACAGTCAAAATAGAACTGTGAAGGGCACACTAATCAGCCTCTTAATTTATACTACCTGCAACCAATCATATTAGTGGTTCACCTCATGGTAGTTAATTCCACACGGCTGTGTCCTTCTTGTCACGTAGGCAGTAACTAAATAACTCTACCTGCACTAACCAATTGTTAATTACATTTCTTCTTCTTAAAGACCTAACATCATAATCCCCCAGATTGTCCCTATGTACGATTGTGCTTGGACCAATGACTATAAATATTATTCATTTTCAAATAATAAACAAAAGAAAAAAACACCCTCGTGTCATTAAGCAGAGTGAGGCAACCACTTCAGGCATTGTATGCTTAGAATGTGGCAAGTCAGCTGTTATATTTCTCTTTGAAAACTCCCTTACCCTTCTATGCCCCTCTGCTGGCAGTCAGAACTGTGTGCCATACAATTACGCTCCAGTAGCCTTAAGAAAGAAAAAGTAATGCAGTCGGCATTTAAAACGGCACAGCTCGAATGGACTTTTGACATTTAAAAGTACATTACAAAAGTCTCCTTTTTAAAAAAGTAGCAATTACAAATATAACTGTTATGTTATACCTAGGGATGTAGGTACAAACCGTTGTCTCCTCTATGGTACCTAAATATATGTTTGTTTCTCGAGTTAGAAAATCAGGAAATTAATCAAAGAAGAGTATTGTAGTGAATGATATTCTTTTACTTGGTCTTAACAGCAGCATGTTTTTACAGGTCCTGCAGAAAACTCTTTCTGAAAGAGAATAAGTCCAGAGAATAAAACAAAATATTCTTTCCATGCAATTTCAGAGTAATAATATGGTTGTGTATTGTTACCCATTTTACACAGTAAAACTGCAGTTCTATGTATGCTTAATTCAAATAGACCACCTCCTTCACTCAAGGTAAACTTGCTTCCAGGTAAACTTGCACAAAACTGTAGAGAAAATTAGCTGTCATGAACACATATTTTATTTATATCCATCTCATCTCAGTAAGTAATAGATCCATGAAAAGACTTGCATAACTAAAGTCTTATTAGTACAGCTTTCTAATTTGTGTCTGAAAAGAGCCATTGTGTTTGAAATAGCCATACCTTCTGGTACTGATCTTTCACAAAGGGTCACATTTTAATTAAAGAAGTCGCTCAACTCTCTTGATCATTTTAAATTATTATTTGACTGCATTTTTTATTCAAACATTCATTTACTTTTCACCTGATGTAGAAGATGAAGACAAGTGGAGAGGAAGAAGAGCATATGTTCTAATTGTCCTTATTTATTAGGAACCCATTGCCTAATGGAACATATCACCAGTATATGTAGCATATATGCGGCCTGAAAAGGAACTATGTATTATGTTTCAAAATTGAGTAGGGCACTGCAGGCTAAATACATGTTGCAAACAGAACAGACCATCGTTGCTGATATACAGATTATGGGCACTTCGAATACTGTATAACCTCATATTCAGCTGTGCATGGTGGAATGGTATAGAAATAGCAAAAGCTGCATTATCATCATGTTGCAGAAGCAACACCTGCAAACTTCTGGTTTAGATCAAATATTTTAAGAAGCTCTGAGTTATACAGTATTTTTAAGTATAGTTCCTGCGTAAACAAAATGTACCCTGTTTCCCCGAAAACAAGATCTAACCTGAAAATAAGCCCTAGTATGATTTTTCAGGATGCTGGTAATATAAGCCCTAACCCCAAAATAAGCCCCAATGAAGTGAAACACCATCTTCCACTCTTGTGCAGCATTGTGCAGCAACCAGAAGAAGATGACATGACTGTAAAATAAAACATCCCCTGAACACAAGCCCTAATGCATTTTTGGAGCAAAACGTAATATAAGACCGTGTCTTATTTTCGGGGAAATACGGTAGCTTGTTCAGTAATCCAGGGAAATGGAGTACTATTGCTATGAGTGTGAGATTAAGCCCTTTGATTCATGGATTGTAAGGCTGAATTGGTTGTGACTTTTTAAAAAAAAATTTTTAAAAAGTATTTTGCTCATTTGCATCCCTGCAGTCACCCTGGGATTTCCGGGGTCTCCTTCATCCTTACTTTGTTCCATAATGCTAAACTCAGTTTCATAGAATAATTGATTTGGAAGGGCCCTATAAGGCCATTGAGTCCAACTCTCTGCTTAGTGCAGTAATCAAAATCAAAGCAGATCTGACAGATGGCTGTCCAATTTTCCCTTGAATTCTGTGTGTTTTCTCAGTATAGTCATGCATTACTCTTTTTCAGTATTTTTATTTGAATAAATATGGAAGGGGTACTCAGGCCCCTTATAAATAACAGAATAGGATTGGGCCTGTCAGCATGTAATATGCAGAATATTGATCAAGCATTAAAAAAAATCTCCATCTTTGACTGCTAGGGAAATGAGAATTTCTGAATTCCTTCTATCAGCTACTTGTTTCTGAGCTTTCAAAAGAGACTGGTTGAAATGATGATATAGGACTAAATAGCCTTGTGCCTGCTCCTGTGAGCTAATTCTTAGGTCCTTAACTCATCTGTGGAACTCCTTGTTTCAGTGTCCTGCTGTTTTCTTGGAACTGGATATAAGAAGCTGGTCTTTTATAGCTACTCAGGCCTCAAGCCCTAGACACTTAAAAAATAACCCACCAAGTTCCATCTGTCTTTATACTCTTGGACTAGAGTTCAAAAACTCCTGATTTGTCTCTGAGCCAAAATGCCCAGGTTTTGGCAGTGGCCAGGAATGCATTTGCACAATTAAAACTAATGCAACCGCCTGCATCTGTTCTTGGAGAGTTCTGATATGGCTACAGTGGCACATGCCTTAGTTACATCCCACCTGTAATGCGCTGTACATGGGACTGCCTCTGAATAGTGTCCAGAAACTTCAGCAGGTCCAAAATGCAGCAGTCAGGATCTTAAAACTGGGGCTGGTTACAGGGATCACATAACCAGCTCCACCGGTGCCGATCCATTTCCAGGCACAATTTGAAGTGCTATTTCTAACCTGTAAATCCCTGAATGGTTTGGGCTCCAAGCTACCACAGAGTTTCTCATTATGAGCCTGCCTAGGTATTAAGATAATCAGGAGAGCCCTTTCTCTTTGTCCGACCACCTTCAGGGATGTGTTTGGTGGAGATACTGGAGAGGGCCTTCTCTGTTACTGCCCCCACAAAAGGTCAGGCTGGTCCCATCCTTGCTGTCCTTCTGCAAGTAGGTGAAGGCAAGCTTTCCCAGAGTGAAAGGCTGTCTGTTGTGCTGCACTGCTTTGATAATTCTTTTGGTATTACTTTGTTTACTATTTCTTGAAGTAGTATTTGTTTGATCCTGTTTTGTATTTGTATACTTAGTTTTTAGCTTCAAATGTTGTCTTTTAAACTGCCTTAGGTCGTTTTTTTAGGGAGAAAGGCAGGGTACAAATATTGCAAATAAAACGAACAAATAAAAAAATCACTCTGCCATCTATCTTTATATTCTTGGAGCAGAGTTTAAGAACTTGCAAGCAACAATTCATGTCAGAATCAGGTAAAAGATGAAAAGCTATGGATATTGTTTCACAACAACCCTAGAGGGTAGATTAGCCTGTGAGAACCTGAGTTTGAACCTGGGTCCTGACATTCTGGCCACTGTACCACACTGGACCTGTGGGTTGTTCAGTAGTACATGTTACACACATAGGATATATCTGAAAGACAGAAAGAGAGAGAAAATATATGCATGCATTTTTTAAACTCATATATTTACAAATTAAAAACAGTTTGTATCTGATTTCAGATCCTGTGGGCAGGGAAACATGTGTTTCATAGTTGCTAGCCAGTAGGGACTTAACACAACTGGCTTTTTCCTCGTTCAACCTGATGTATACTAAAAGTCTATCAAACCTGTATATTACCTTTGTTTTACACTCATACACAAACGCATTTTGTCTTGACTCTTACTGGAAACCTGCAATCTATACCCAAATGCTTCCTGGGTTTGGAGTCTTTGATTTTTTTTTCTACAGAGCTTTTGTTCCTTATTGTGTCTCTGTGTGGCAAATACGTTTGTGAGAAGTTCATGCCAAGTTTTACTCTGTTTACAGTGAACACCTATTTCTATTTTCCACAGTTAGAGGCTGTACTCTGCATTGTGACTGTGGGCTTAACTGTTTAATTAATTGAGCTGCATTTGTGCACAGCCGGATGCGCTCGGGTCAGCTAAGATGTTGTTCTAGGCCTCGGGCAATTTCCTCTCAACCCCTCGGCTGAGGCTCTATGTTCCAGGTAGCAGCAGCACCCAATTAAAGCTGGTGCTGAAGGATGAGCAATGATCCCAGTTAAATATGGTTATCCCAGAACACTGACCCATTGCAGCATCAGATACTGAGTCATCTTCCTTCTGATCTGTACTTACCCCCCCCCCGTCTCTGTGTTGAAGACTGAAGAGGCAGTTGATTCAGAAATATTAATAAGGTGACACCTTTTTTTAAAACCTGGGCCTACCTCCTTGCTTTTAACCACAGTCTGCTGTGGCAACTGCCATACCTTTTCTTAACATGCAGATCGAATCATAGAATGAAGTCAAAGTCTGTGAAGAAAGTATGGAAAGTATAATGGTACATTTGTTTAAGAACATTTGCTGGATTTATTTGCTAATAACCAGAGCTGCACTGTAAGAGTTATTACTTACAGTTTGACAGACAAGACGGGAAGTTCCTTCCATTCCCAAGTTGTCCCTTGTTGTTGTCATTGTGGCACCGTTTTTCTTGAAAAATAGCCAACACATGTACAAAGCTTAAGTTTATTTAATACAATTGAACACTGTGTGATTCATAAAGAGACAGGAATCATTACATTTTTGGACTATTAATTAACTCCCAGAACACCTGGCCACCAAACATACTGGCTGGAGGATTCTGGGAATTGTATTCCAAAATGTATTTCCCATCTTTCAGATTCATGGATTCAGCAAATTGTTCTAGACAAACTAACTTTATACTCCTCAGAGCCTAAGTACTGCTATAGGTTTGCGGGTGTTATGAATGACGTTTTAGGGACTCCTAGCTACAGCCAAGTGTACACTGATGCAGATATTCAGGATCAGCTCTGTGATTCTTCCTTGTTCATGGCTAGAGCATACCTGCAGTCTGAAATCTTATTGCTTAGCGTAGTAAGTTGCACTAGAGCAGGCCCATTGAATCAGTGGGGATTTGGTGAGTAAACTCCTCTATAAGTTCCATGAATTGGGCCTGTAGCCCGACTATAATTGTATTTGCCTGGACAGCAGGCTTCCTAAGCAACAACACAGTTGGAGCCGAAGGGGCTCAAGGGGAGGTTGGCTATTTCTGCCCCCTCACCACTACCATGGGCAGTTCGTAGAATCATAGAATAATTGAGATGGAAGGGATCTGTTAGGCCATTGAGTCCAACCCCCTGCTCAATGCAGGAATCCAAATCAAAGCAGATCTGACATATGGTTGCCCAATTTTCTCTTGAATGCCTCCAGCGTTGGAGTGCTCACCACCTCCCAAGATAATTAGTTCCATTGACATACTGTTCTAATAGTTTAGGAAGTTTTTTTTCCTGATATTCAAGGTAAATACGGCTTCCTGTAGCTTGAGCCCATTATTATGTATCCTACAGTCTGGGATGATTGATAACAGATGCTGCTCCTTCCTTTGTATGACTAGCTTTCAAGTATTTAAAAAGTGCTAACATATCTCCACTCAGTCTTCTTTTCTCAAGGCTAAACATGTCCGTTTCTTTCAAGTTTCCCTCATAGGGCTTGGTTTCCAGTCCCCTGATTATCCTTGTTGCCCTTCTCTGAAGTTTGTTGGCATCCTAATTGGACACAGTACTCTAAATGAGGCCGAATAGAGGGGGACTAGCATCTCACAAGATTTTGAGACTGTACTTCTCTTAATGTAGCCTAAAATAGCGTTGGCCTTTTTTGCAGTCACATTATCCTGTTGGCTTATATTCGGCTTGAGATCTACTATAATTCCAAGATCCTTCTCACCTCTACTATTTTTGAGCCAAGAATTCCACCATCTTGTAACTGTTCCTCTAGGTGTAGAACTTTGCACTTATTCCTGTTAATTTCATTCTGTTGTTTTCAGCCCAGTACTCAAGCCTATGAAGATCTTTTTGAATTTTGTCCCATTCTTCCAAGCTATTAGCTACTCCACCTAGTTTTGTGTCATCTACATATTTGACAAACACTCCCTGCACTCCTTCAACCCATTGATGTTGAAGAGCACTGGGCCCAGGCCTGAGTGTTGGGGTACCTCACTTGTTACCTCCTCCTAGTCTGAGAAGGAGCCATTGATAAGCGCTCTCTCAGTACAATTCTATAACCAGCTGTGTATCCATCAGACACTTTTATCCAGCCTACACCAAGTTAGCTTGCTAATCATGATACTATGTGGCACTTTGTCAAAAGCTTTGCTGAAGTCAAGATATACAGTGGTGCCTCGCTTAACGAGCGCACCGTATAACGACGAAATCGCATAGCGATCCGTTTTTCGGATCGCTAATGCGATCGCTCAACGTTTTTCCAGTAGGGGAAAATTCGCTTTGCGAAGACCGGTAAGCGTTTCGCTTACCGATCTTCGCAAAACGACCCCCGACGATCAGCTGTTTGGTGGCCAAAATGGCCACCGGAAGCCCGGAAATGGCCCAAAATGGCCGCGCGCAGCGTTTTTGCGCCCTCGTTAAGCGAGGCGAGGGCGCGAAAATGGCTGCTGGCCATCCTGAAGCATCGCTGAACGGTGAGTATTTGGCTCATTTGGAACGCATTAAACCATGTTTAATGCGTTCCAATGGAAATCCCTGCCCCGTTCAACGATGCTTCAGCATAGCGAAGGTTAATCCGGAACGGATTAACCTCGCTATACGAGGCACCACTGTATTATGTCTACAGCATTTCTACCATCTATCAGAGAGATTATCTGATCAAAACAAGAGATCAGATTAGTCTGGCAGGATTTGTTCTTGACCAATCCATGTTGGCTTCTAGTTATCACTGCATTGTTTTCTAGGTGCTTGCATAATGACTGTTGTATAATCTCCTCCAGAATTTTCTCTGGGATTGATGTCAGGCTGACCAAACTGTAGTTCCTTGGTTCCTCCTTTTTGCCCTTTTTGAAGATAGAGATGTTAGGTCTACTATCGTCTGGCAATTCACCTATCCTCAATGATTTCAAGAAAATAATAGACAGTGGTACTGCAGTTTCTTCATTCAGTTCCTTAGATATCCTTAGATGGAGTTCATCCAGCCCTGGGGATTTGAACTCATTTAAAGTAGTAAGGAATTTCTTGACTATTTGTTTATCAGTCTGAAACTGCAATCCTATCCCCTTCCCTTTGTACTTCACATTTGCTTAGAGCAGTGGTTCTTAACTTGGGCGATAATGCCCCCCAGGGGGCGATTTCATTTTTCAGGGGGGCAGTAGAACAAAAAGGGGCGGTGTGGGGGCGCTAGAGCAGAAGGGGGGCGGTAGGGGGGCGCTGGAGCAAGCCAAACCTGTGAAGATGGCTACAGCCTTTTTACAGTGTGCATGAATATATATTTTCCTCCAATCTTAATTTAGTTTCTGAGTTTTTGTCTTGAAAGTTTTAGCTCCTGCATTGCAGTTTGTTTTTATGCCCTTTTTAATATTTCTTTTTGCGTCTTAAAATTCGCTTGCAACTAAATCATTAAATGTTACTTTTTGGGGGCATTTCATTTTCTTGGAATTGAATTTTGTTTTCAGGGGTCATTGGATTTAAGTGTCATAAATAAATGAATGAATGAATGAATGAATGAATGAATGAATGAATGAATGAATGAATGAATGAATGAATAAATAAATAAATAAATAAATAAATAAATAAAGATATCACCGTGGGGAGGGGGGCGATGATAACTTCCTCAATGGCTCAAGGGGGCGTTTCTTTCAAAAAGGTTAAGAACCACTGGCTTAGAGGACTATCACAGACTATCTTTTCGAAGAAGACTGAGCTGAAGTAGGAATTGAATACTTCTGCCTTTTCTTTGTTGTCTGTTATCTCATTCCCAAATGAGTTGCTCAGCCACTGTTTCTTTTCTGTTTTTTGCAATAATGCTTTTTGTTGCTTTTAGTGTCTCTTGCTAAGTTTAGCTCATTCTCAGCTTTTGCCTTCCTAATGCCATCCCTGGAATCCTTAGCTACTTGCCTGCACTCTTTCTTTGTAACCCGACTTTTCCTCCACTTCCTTTATGTGTTATTTTTAAAGCTCCCATCTGAGCTTTTTGTGAAGCCACAGTGGTCTTTTTTGCTATCTTCCACCTTTTTTTTTCTTGTTGGAATTGTTTGAACTTGTACCTTTGAATTTCCTTTTTCAGAAACTCCTGCTCATCTTGGACTCCTTCTGCTTTTAGGATTTCCTGCCATGGGACCTTACCTATTATTGTTCTGATTTTATTGAAATTGGCTTTCCTAAAATCCAGTGTGTATATGTAGCTACCCTCTGCTTTTGTTTCTTTTGAAATCAAGAACTCAAGTAGAACATGGTCACTTTCCCGCAGAGTTCCTCTTGCTGCCACTTCACTAAGTCACCTCTACTGGTTAGGATCCAATTCAAGATAGCTACTCTGCTATTTTCTTCCTCCACTTGTAGTAGGAGAAGATTATCAGCCGCACAAACTAGGAATTTCCTGGAAGGAAACATTAAGCTTTCTTGCAAAAGAACAGGATTTATTGAACTTGAAAGAGACTTAGGAATGTTGGCAACATTAAACAGTATAGAACTTCCAAAAGTCAACAGGAGTTCAGTATCTTTCTGGTCTTTATCATAGTTAATTACTTCCTTCCTCTGTGTCTAAGGAGGGCAAGTACCCTTTTCTCTCTGGCTGCAGATTCCAACCTGAGGTACTGTATTTTTCCGATTATAAGATGACCCAATGTATAAGATGACCCCCTGGTTTCCTACTCCAAGTTAGAAAATTTGATCCCTGCTTTAGCTTTGATCCGGAGCTTAGCAAAAGAAAGGGAAAAGCAGGGGTCAAAGGTCTCCCTTTGACCACTGCTTTTCCCTTCCTTTTTACAAAGCCCCATGGCTCCGCCTCCTGCTGCTGCCTTCTGTGTATAAAACGACCCTTAATTTTTTCTCTAATTTTAGGAGAAAATGTTGTTTTATACAGGGAAAAATACGGTAAGCTAGACGCAGGGGATGCCCCAACAAGAATGGCTTACACAGACAATGGAAGAGAAACAGGGACATTCCTCATCCCTCTCTTTCCCCCTTTTTGGTAGAGGGGACCTGGCTTGAATTTGTCTTGGATGTTGAAGCAGGGCTGGTCTGCAGTGTCTTTGAACCCTTTCTTCTTATGCCCTTGTATGTCTCTCCTTTCCCTTCTTTCCTTTTCACCCCAGAACGAGGACTTTCAGGAAGGTTTGGATTTTCATATGCTTTCTGCCTCTTCTTTAGGGACCCTCAGAGAAGCCACTTCTGCCCAGGGGGTCTTCTCTTTGGACATAATGCCATTTCCCTTGAGACTTACTTATCACTCCTCACTTACCTTGAAAGCCCTAGAAGGGTCTCTGTAAATCAGTTGCAACTTGATGGTACATAACAACAATAACTGTACTAGTGTAAAATCCATCAAGCTAGCAGTTGTACATTTTCAGTTTTAGCACAAGAGTGGTATTCCAGTTTCATAGAAATGGAATTAAAAAAAAATAACAAGCTACATTCAGTCACATGAAGAAAGACATTTATATTAGGCCATTCAAGATAAAATGAATGTGAACAAGGTTCCCTCTAAGGTGCACACCTGTGCAAGACTCTGCCCCCCCTCCATGCACCGAGAGCAATCATTTTTGGCCCCTTTGGTTCCAATTGCAGTGGAACCCCATGTGGCAGGGGGAATCCTGTGGGCAAAGTCATGCATGCGAGGGGGCACAGCCCAGCCCACTGGGGCTGAAAGAGGGCACAGCCCAGCCCACTGGGGCTGAAAGAGGGAAGATTTCTGGATCGCTACCTCCACCCAGCCAAACCTCAGCTGCTGCAGCCATGGTGCTGGCACTTTGACAGGCTGCAGGCCAGGATCTGGAGCAGCTGGCACTGGCAGCAGATCTGGAGTGCGGTCTTGAGGCACCTCTGTGCCCAGGATTCCCCCTTCTGCCACTGCCGCCCCCGCAGCACGCCACTCGCTGATTGTTGTGTCCCCCCCCCCCCCCCCAGTTTGGGCACTTGGGCCCAAAAAGGTTCGCCACCACTGCCTTAGATAATGAAATCCTGGCTTAAGAAAAATAAGTGTACTGTAGAGGGATTTCAGTTTTTTAAACATCAAACAATGTCACTGTGCACAAATCAGAGAATATCATATTTACAAAATACACAATATTGTTTATTGAAAACAGGTCTTTTACAAAACATGGTACAGAGCAAAGGTCAAGAATAAATAATTGATATTTTTGTAAAAAAAAATCATATCAAATACGTGCAACCAAACAAGTAAAAACTAGTTTCAGAAATAAACACTTTTGTACAACAGTGTAAAAACTGGTACCCGAAGTGACCATTCAGGCTGATGGAATTTTATTTGTGAAGTAAAAAGAAAAAAAAAGTGTTAACAGCCCTGCATCTGGAACACTGACCAATGGAAGGATTTCCAGTTTTAGAAATGTAGACATGTTCAGGTGGATCCAAAAGAACAAGAAATTATCTAGCTCACCTTTTACTGAAAAAAGAAAGCCTTCACAATTCCTTTAAACTATTGAACATTCGTCCCTATGCTAAAGTAGTACACAACTGTCTATCTGTTCCTTTATAGCTAACTAATAAATACTTTTAAAGACAGACCTGCTGTAAAACAAAAACACATACAGCCATTTCAAGGAGATAACACAAGTAATAGATACTAGCTTAGTCCTTAAATCTTGCAGAACACTTGTGCACTTGCTCCCACTGACAATGCAAAAAAATAAAATGCTTGCAAGATAAGGAATTCTTAAGGTCAGGATTTTTTTTTTACTGTTACAATAGTTTCTGTAAGTACGCCATGTTATTTTGGAAATGGTTAGAGTGATGTGGAGATCTTACCACACACAAAATCATATTCAATGTATCCTACATTTTGTGTCACTTGGGTTTTAAAAGCTAAGACATTAGTAGAACAGAGGGGGAGAGTTAAGATTCCATTCACCCTGCCACTCTCAAATTATGACATAAGATACAGCTACAATCATACACATTAGAAAATATAGTATGATCCAGTACTCACACTGTTTATCTTGTTTGAGGAACAGACGATAACAGCTATTTTTGTTCATATTACTAAGATTATCTTCTAAGATTATACATAATACAATAATTCAAACTTTGAGGGAAAACAGTTTTTAATTTGCATACAAAGTTGGCACAGATGTTAATCTTTCTGAATTCGAAAAGCATATTCATTATGTTGTATAATTCTGCACTATCAAATTCATAACTTTTAAAACAGGAGCTTTGTGTACTTTATTAAACCTACAGAGGGCACATAACTTAATTATATTCCTCTGAAACTTTCATTCAATAGTTGGGTGTTTTTAACACTTTCCTGCTTCTCAAGTTTAATACAAGTGGGTGGGGAGGTCAATACATTTGTAGCGAAGACCAATTGAGAGACTGTGAATAATTCTGTTATTTGAGCAAAGGTAGTTTGGAGTGTTTGAACATACCCAGCTTGAAAAATACACATTTTTAGTGGTATATGTGCAGATACCCTATGGTCTTGCAGGGTGCTTCATTTCATCTGTGTGGGATATATCTGCCCTACCTTTGGCCACAAGTTGCTGATGGGTTTAAATTAACTTTCAAGAACTCTGAAAGAAGCAAGAAGTCTGATCCTCAGATAAGTTCATTCCTAGTGAGTCAACACTTTTGCAGGATTTATTGAGCAAGTATTTAAAGGCAGCATTAGCATAACTTGAATAGGGTAAAGGTTTCTCAATTTATTTCTGAATGATCAAGAAAACATAGTGTGATAATGTAGCGCTATTAAATTTTTAAGACAATGACCAGAATCGTGTTGGTGCACGTAAGTTTCATGTTGTCAGCTGTAGCCTTTTACGCTTCCCCAGGATGAAAGGGATTTGTAGGGAATCTTAGAAACTGAGGTGGGATAATAAAGATAAAAGTCTGTGTCTCATTACATCAGCCACCTTGTGCATGCAGAGGTGTGCCAACAGGATGCTGACTGTTGAATTAAAATGTGCTTGTGAGTGACAGTGTTGAGGGAGTGAGAAAATATTTCATCAGGCATTTTCACTGCAAGTAATTTATTCAAGCTGCCTAGCTTATCCATGAATTACCTACTTATTAAAATTCAATCTGCCTACCAAAATTCAACTCCCTTTGATTATTAAATAATTCCCACATAGAAAAGTAACCTTTGTAGTTTTCAGTAACAACTAGGCAATTCTTAAAACTACTTGAGGACAAATTGTAATACATGGAAACAGATGGTTCATTCCAGCTGTCAGCAAACTTCAGTGAAACGATTAAGAGTAAATTGGAACATAAGCATTCACATTTTATATTTCTGTGTAATATTTCGTACTCATTTTGCATATGTCTTGTAGAAAACAGGTGAGACTTCTTATTCACTTTTGGCTCAGTAAGTCTATTTTGATATTCAAGTATTAGGACAATGCAGCTGAACAGGAATAGGTATCCTGATAAAATATTCTACAAAGAAACATAATGTTAACTATTCTGCAATATATTCCACCCCAAAAGCCAGAAGAAATGTTTTTCACTTTTGGATCTGTAGCCTGTTCCCAAAGGTAGTGAAGGTCTTCTACATGTCCATGAGAGGTCATCATTTTGTTGTAAATGCAAGGATGATATGGAGCCTTACCTTCCCCAGAAAAAAACAGATGATGTTGTGGTACAATTCCCATTTTGTTGGCACAGAGACCCATGAAAACATCATCTATATAGAGGCTTGAATTAAGAGTCTGTGAGGCTGCATATACTTTAGCGGCTACATCACTCGATATTACATAAGCAGCTCCAGCTGTGTAATCGGGATAAGCAGACCATGGATACATATCATAGGGAACATAGTATTTGCTTTTCTTATCTCTTACGGGAGGTGCTCCACGATGGACACGCCCAATCCAAAGATTCTGAACACCAATTTGTGCCAGATTTTGGAGGTAAGCAACAAGATTTGGCATGTGGATAAAAATGTCATCATCTGCAGACATAACAAACTTGGCATGAGGGCAAAACTTATTTACCCAGCTGAACTGCAAGAGTAATTTGTGAGTGAGGTTGTAAAAAGTATCTAGGAAGTCTTGTTGAATAAGATCACCATACATCTTGTCTTCTCTTTGAAGTCTCTTTTGTATTTGGTTTCTCTGCGTAAGGTTGCTTGGCTGTCCTAAAACAAAGAGGGTCTTGATATTGGTCTTGAGATAGTAATGAACGTACTTTTCATTACCCCACGTTTGTCGAATTCCATCCCTCCGGTGAAAATTTTCAGGTGAAGTCTTCACAAACAGCAAAAGGAGAACATCCTGCCGTTGACATTTCTCCTCGTGATTGATCAAGTACTGATAGCCTACTACCCTGTCCAAGTTGTCTCTAAGAGACAGGCTTTCATTCACAAAACTGTAGCTATTTATGAGGTATCTATAGGAATAAGATTTCATGTGGCCCACAAGGCTACTTTCATCAAGTGGTCCCCAAAACATCATGAGACACAGTACAAAGCAAGTGGCAAATATCTGCACAAATTGGCATTTTCTAACTCTTCTAGGATTAACATACATTCTGATGCACTCATTGATGGCTGGTTCTAGTCAAGGATTTATATTTTCTAAATGGAGTTCTTGTGAGAGAGGTCACAGTCTCGCCTTCAGGAGAAGAGTTCATTGTAGATGCATCATTCTTTTGAATGATAGGTTTAATAAATATTAATATATTGACTTTTTGCAACTGATCTCACTTCTGAAGTGGTTTGGCTAGCCCAAAAATGTACAGAGAAGTCTTCACAATAGCACCTGCTAAATATACTCCATCCTCTGCTGCATCTTCAACCGATCTAAAGATCATCTCAAAATTGATGTTGTTACCGCTTCAGAAGGTTTCAGCGCAATTATCTGAAAAATACAGGAAAGGAAGACCTTAATGCTTTGTTCCATCTTTAGGTACAGTTCATAATCCTCTGAATATAGAACAGTGGCAGGAAACTTGCCAGCCCAGACCAAACAGGGGAAAAGATAATGACAAGGCAAAACTCTGCCATATGGTCTCCATGCTGTTCCCTTAAGGATTTCCAGTATTTTTATTCTAATACTATGTTCTTGGATCCCTGCCCTCATGCCCCAATGCCCATTTCAATTTTTTACATGAAGAACGAGACACTGAAGTCCCTATCTCTGCACTGTGAAAGCCCATGTATGCCTTCTTGCTATCCAGGTAAATAGTGAGGTGTGTGCCAAGGAAATTCCTGCACGGTCTCGGGAGAGGACCCAAGAATTCCCTGCCACATTTCCCGGTGGGGCAGAATACCTGTAGTACAGAACAAGAGTAGATTATTTTAGCTACTATTAGGAAGACCCATCTTATGTATGCTATGTCATCCATAATGGCGACATTTCAGCAAGAACCATATTAGCCAAGTAAATTAAATGGTTTTTCCCATGTAGTTGTGGCAGCACCAAAGGAAGAGTTATTTATTCATCGGTTTGCAAACATAATGTGTTAAGAACATTTATGAGGTTTCTACAGGAGTAAAATTGGGTCAGAGGACTGGAGACAAAGCAAAACCAGCATTTTGTCTGAACCATGGGCAAGCATTTAAAATGAGTATGATTTCACTCAGCTTTTTGTCTGCTTAGCATCTCAGTGCTGTTTGCTCACTATTCTGCCTGTTCACTGCCCAGTCATTTCCAGTATCTTCTAATGTATTCTGGGAAGGAATTTGTCCTATTAAGATACTAGAATGCAACAGATTTCCCCACTCATGAGCATCACAAAGTATTTGTTTAGGCACACATCTTTTGTCAGTGTATACTGCACTTAAAAAACCCATTAGTAATTACCCTTTTATAACAGGGAATGGCCTAGGCAATTAAAAACCAAGATATTCCTGAGACCAGCTTTTCTGTGCCATTAAGAACTCTATCCTCAAAACACTGCCTACATGGAACTTGAAGGAAAGCCAACTGCAGAATGGAAAAAACAAAAACATAACAGTAAAAGATGCATATCTTCTCAATGAGATACTAATGGTACCTCTCAAATGAAAATACTCATTTTAGTGTCCATGGCTACACATTAAGCATGCAACCATAAAGCCTGTGTACTTATCTGGAAGTAAAAAAAACAGCTGCTGCCTGTCCAGCGCTTTGTGTGTGTCTGTACACACACAGTTATTTAAAAAATAAGCATAATTTTACATATTTACTGAAATTTTCAGAAACTTGTAACTGTAAGGTGATTACTCAGTAGCTTGTACATACTTAATTTATAATCACAAAACATTTAAAAAGTGTCCTTTTGGACAGAGTAAGGGCTTATTCATATTTGTGCCTTGGCAGAGTTTTTATTTAAAAAGAGGGTGTGGTACATAGACCTTTTACCTCAGGAGAGAGATCTTGCCATGAATAAGGTGTGTATCTCCCTGCAGGGGCGGTCAGAAAAATAGAGGGAAATGCCCCTGCCTATTCCCCATACCACCCCCACCACCTTGTGCTTTAAAAAAAATCAATTATTTCAGCGGGGGACGGCTCTGACTCCTTATGAGTAGTAGCCCTATATTTTATTAAGTTTTAGATTCAAATCATTGTCCTTTGATAATGAGAGGAAGGCAGGGTCAGGGCTTCCCCTCACAGGATACAGTCCTCATAAAATATCACAGCTTTCTTCGCAGAATACAGCTCTGCCCTGTGAGGAGTCCATTTTCACTAGTATCGGAGGAGAAATCTGTGTGAGGGCTGCGTCTTACCCTCTGGGGCAAGCAACGCTTGAAGGTCTGAGGGAAAGATGCCTGGTCTAAGGAATGAGCTCTTGTATGTAATCCAGTGGGAAGAAAGCGAGAGGATTTGTTTTTCCAGCCAGAAGCCACAAGGTGAATAAAACATTCCTTCACCATTAGGAGGTGAAGGGGGAGAGAGAAGTGTGAAGGCAGTCTTTGTGCATTAAACACCTCTTTTGGTATAAGGGGGAGGACTTGCTTCTTTCCTCAGAAAACTCAACTCTCAGAAGGGAAGAAACCCTCTGAGACTGTAAATGTGAGAGCCAGGTATGAGGTACTGCTTGAAAACAGCTACTTTTTGCCGCCAGACGACCCAGGGGGCGACAGCAAAGCATAGCACTCGGGTTGTAGTTTGTGAGGGGAAGAAGAAGCAGGCTGCGATCCTTTGCTGTTTCGAGCCTGATTTGCTCCCCTTCAAGCTGGGGCAAGGTACCTGGTCAAAGTGGGGGCAAGAACACATTGGCTCCTCCCTCAGCAAGGTGGTCGACAGAGTAAAGCAGCAAGAATGGGGTCTGGAAGATGCTGCAGAGCTCAGTGGTTTAGGTCTGGCTACAGAGCCTGAGGTTGGGAGTTTGATTCCCCCACTGTGCCTCTCCAGAGAGAAGAGCCAGCCTGGGTAGCCTTGGGCCAGCTGCAGTCCCAGGGCACCCCTGGAAGAAGGAAATGGGAAACCACTTCTGAGTATTTCCTACCTGGAAAACCCAGAAAAGTGTTGCCATAAGTCAAAATTGACTTGAGGGCGCATGATCGCTATCCAGACAGCTAACAGAGTGGCTTAGGTAGGGTTGGGAGTCCTTCCAGTTCTATAATTAAGATTTTATTCCCTTTCGCCTTTCTCCACTCTAAGGCAACCCTCCTCTCCCTTTTAGAAATAAAAGAATCAGAGAAAAGGCACAGAAGAAACTGTTAATTCTTCTGCTTTCTTCCCTGTCTTTATACTCTCTTCTTCCCCCACCCATGAGTATTTGTTGTGAAAATATATTTTATATATATATATATATATATTTAAATAACATTTACACTCACCCACCCCAAATCAGGAAGACCTGGTTACAATTTGCAAGTGAGACAGTGTTTTCTTCGCTTATCCCCCATATCACAAATTGCAGACCTAACCTTTCTAATTGCCTAGTCTTTTAAAAAAATATATCCTTGTGCTTCCTTCATTGTGGTTTTGCTCTGCCCACTGTTATCAGATAACATATAAAGAAAAAGTATGCTCATTTTTCTCCAGAGAAACATGGCCCTTAATATTCCAATGAAACATTTAAAAATAAGAATATCATGATAAATAGTATCCTTTTCACTAGGCCCCAATTCAAAAGTTGGATTTCATTTGCTCCCAGAGGCTTAGATGATTACCGTACAGGGAAACACATGGCCATACACAGTCTGTTTTGCCCATACTAGTGTTTTCAACCACTTTAGCAAAGTAGAGTATGTCTTATTAAAAAAAAAAAAAAAGAACAACCACTAAACCAGCACAAATTTGTAAGAACATAACCAAGTCTAGTGAGTGAAACCCAAAACGGATGGAAGAAATACTAAAAATAGAAATTACATTGTGGCATACATTTAGAAAGTTTTGCAGCATCTGCAAAGCAATCCTTCCTGCGCACTGCTTCATAATTAGAACTGCAAGGATGGGAAAGCATACAACCACCAAATCACGTGATTAGAAATTTAACTTAAAAGGCAAGAAGAAATCAGAAAACACAACAAATACTCGTAAGCACTTATTCATTATAGCAATACACATCTGTACTTCTGCAATAACTCCTTTTATCATCCCCTGTGCCTTTAACTACAGCATTGGGCAAGCAACTGCCATGTTATCATACTGTAACCCACCCTGCCCCTATTTAATACTGCTGAAACTAGCAAATGGAGTTTAATTCTGAACATATTGGCAGAGAAACAAAAGCAGGTTGGTCTATTGCAATCCTTGCTCCCCTCCCCCAATGAGGTCTAGTGACTTCACACAGTTTCCATTGTCTAAACATTTCTTGGCTAAGAAATAATAACATTTCTGTCTTCCAAAGGTAAAGGTTCACCGCCCGCAAAAAAGCCCTGCAGATCACAGTAGATTCTCAGGAATGTTTCTGGAGATACATTCCATTCATGTGAGGTGCTGGTTAAACCTGTTATCTCCTATTGCCTCCTGTGAAATGAAGTGCACCTGTAGTAACCACATTTATTTATTCCAAAATACTGCAGAGAAACCATCTGCAGATACTCGTAACCTTAACACAGAGCAGCTAGAAAATAGAATTACTGCCTGTCTCAACAAAGGACATCCAATGAGGTGTAGCAGACAGAGTAATGGACCAGGACTCAGGAGACTTGAGTTCAAATTTCCATTGGTCACGGAAACACATGTGTGGAATGGTGTGTGATAAAACACCTCACTTACCTTGAAAGCCCTGTTAGGGTTATAGGTCAGTTCCAACTTGACACCACATAACACATACAAGATTTCAACAGGATGTTCTTAAGTGCTGTCAAGTTATCTCCAACTGACAGCAGCCTCATGGATAAGTGACATTCAAAACATCCTGTCATTAACATCCCTACTCAGTTCTTACAAACACAAGGCTGTGGTTTTGTCTTGAGTCAATCTATGTCATATTTGGTCTTACTCTTTTCCCGCTTCCTTTGTTGTTGTCTTCTATTGTCTTCTCAAGATGTGCTCAAAAATGAGTAGCAAATGAGATGCTACTGTGTGATATATTTCTGGCCCTATGATATACCCTAAACTTTCCTCCACTCATTATATTTTTGTATCCTACTTTTTAAAAACAGTTAAATAAGAATATAATCTTAATTACTTTACTGCTTCAAATTAAAGTAGTTTTAAGCGGAGCATTCTATCTCCAAGTTCATAATGGCTCTATTCCTTGTCTTAACACCTGGCATATGTAATCACTATTTTTTAAAAAATAAATAGGACAATCTTTAATGTTAAAGTCATGGTTTAATATAATCAGCAAGAACATCTAGAAGTTAGCCAAGCTCCCATTCTTCAGAAAAGTGTTACTAATTTTATCAATTACAGAGCAGCATTCCAGAGATTGTATTCTCCATATCTGTTGGACTGCAACTGCAGTTGTCATCATCCTCTCCCATTATGGCCATTTGGCTCAGTTCATTGCTCTGTCTACATGCAAAAATGTATTTGATACTTTTTGAATGTCCTTATTTTTTTCTTACCATTTGCCCTTTTGGGGGGAAAAAAGGGTTGCATAAAGTCTGAAACCAAATCACAGTGCTTCATGCAAAAAACATACTTCAAGGATGTCAGTGTGCATAATGGATAACTAGTGTCAGCTCCGTTGCATTATCACCTCAATATTGTACAAACACAGCAGAGTACCAGAGTACCAGCATCTCTGTACTGATTGCTACAAGCATTTTCAAAGTAAGAGTGAGCATATGTGTATATATACATTTAGGGTAGCAACAGTTTTCCAAAGCATACATATCTTACACCACAAACCTCTGGTCCCTAGAAGGGTATACCAGGACCACTGGATTTATTAGATATTTCTGAGGAGAAAAAGAAAGGTTCTGGATTGTCAGCCACTCCTCCTGTGAGGTGATCTGCAGCAAACAGGGCAAAAATAAGATATGCAGGGGGCATGGTGGGAAAACTGTAGACCCACAAGGTTAAAAACCTGTCTAATCTCACCTCACTAGGTAGTACTTAATTCACTGTTAGTTGATAAACCTATATAAATTCACAGCTGAATTTGAAATTTACTGAACAATTCTATGCAGAACTCAAGAGCTTTCAGTTAAATGTTATCCATTTACAACCATGGCTTTTGATGTTTGTCACCTAAATTTACAGGTTTTCTCTTTGGTGCCCATAACAGATATTGTTATTTTTTGCCTCTAACTACTTCGGTACTCCTTCAGCAGGACTAGGCCAATACTCTCTTTATTTCTCAATGTGCAGTAGAGTCTCTGTGCCATCGTCTTTTAAGGAAGGAAATAATAAGACTGATCAAAAAGGAAAAAGGCAATCAAAAGAAGCAAAGGCTCGATACTACCCTCTACTTTCCCCAAATTAGATCAAAGGTTACCAGAAGAGAAACAATTTGGAATAACATGTTGACACTTGCAAGATAAGCTGCATTTTAGTATATTCAACATTATATGCAGTTTAAAAATCATAACAATGTATATCCAGAGAAACAATTTAAAGAAAACTGGCAGTGACATAAAACTCAAAAGTCAACTTACGCTGAAAGGTTGAAACACACAGAATCTACGCTGATCTACTTAGCGGTTTGACATTCAGCTTTTTAAAAATGTTGTCTTCAAACCAAAAGACTCCCAGTATAAATTTCAAAGTAGCAACATTAATCTGTTTCAGTGTCTGTAAACAACACTTCTCGTTATGCTGATTGGGGCTGATAAGAGTTGTAGTGTAATGATATCTGGAGAGCCACACATTCTTCAGTCCTAAACTTGCAAACATTGTCAACAAGAACACCTTACCTGTCCCATTCATAAGGTAGCAAACCACAGGTATAAGGTGCACAAATATTGTCAAAGACACTCAGGTGTCATCTAGCTAGATCAGGTAGACAGGGCTATGTTATTCAGTTTGCTGAGACTGTCATAAATAGAGATGGGGATGAATTGCCATTTTGGCGATTCGTCCTGTTTTGTGATCTGTCAAAGTTGACAAAGAACGAAGCTCCTCCCCATGAACTAATGAAGCATGAATTGATCTGTTGGTTCGTAGGGTTTTTTAAGACAGCCAGAGGCTGTCAAAAAAAAAAAAAAAAAAAAAAAAAAAAAAAAAAAAAAAAGAGCTGACTCCCCCAACCCCACAGCCTGCCCCCTTCCCCAGTCGCCTCCCTACCTTGGCTGCCGCCACTGCCCCCCACCACTATCCACAGCAGCCTGCACCATGGTAGCCTCGGCAGTCTTCATCCACTGCCACCCACTGTGGTAGCCTCTGGAGCCATGGTCTGCCATAAGGTACACTGGCTGCCGTTTGCAGAGATGGCTGTGGCTTCTTTTAGGGCAGTGAAGCTGCAGCCACTATTTTTGCAAAGGGCAGCCTGGATTCCCTTAAAGCAGATTCAGGAAATCCAGGATGCCCTTTGTAAAGATGGTGGCTGCAGCTGCCCTACCCTAAAAGAAGCTGCAGCTGCCATCTTTGTGAAGGGCAACCAATATACTTTATGGCAGGCTGTGGCTGTGAACGCCACTGCAGCAGGCAGTAATGGATGGTGGCGGCAGCAGCGGGCAGCAATGGGTGACGATGGCGCCAGGTGGTGGCAGCGGCTAAGGGAGGGAGGGGAAGGGGGTTGGGGATAGGCTGTGGGGCTGCCTATCAGCCCACCAATCAACTGATTGGTGGGCCCACAGCAGAATGGGAAGGCCATAGGCTAGCCTTCCCTCTCTTCGTATGGGGGAACGAATAAGAATGGACATATATTCATCCCTTTATATTTGTCAGGTTCTCTGGAATTCACGAATATAAAGGAATGAATATTTAACGCATCAGCAATTTTTAATGCATATTGAAATTCATTTTTTAATTTGCCCCCATGTCTAGTCACAAATCATTATTTTCTGCTTATCATATTAGGCATTAGCCTCCCAAGATCAAGTTGCTAAAAAAGGATTTTCTAGTTCTGCTTTCTGTATTCACCAAGACCTCAAAAAAGCTATATTTCAGGAACTGAACCTTGCAAGACCAGAAATTACTTGTTTCATTATAGACTACTGCATGGCATAGAAACCCTCTTTAGCCATTTATAGGGGACAATTTCACAACCTGTTCTGCTTTAGCTCAGCTCCAATACTTACCGTATTTGCCGGTGTATAAGGCGACTGGGAGTATAAGACGGCCCCCCAACATTCCCACTCAAAATGTAGAGTTTGTTATATACTTGCTGTATAAGACTACCCCCTCTTCCGCATGCATGATTCTGCTTTGGCTGCATCATGGGGAGAGTTCCTTTTGCCCCTTTTGGTTCCTTTTCGGAGAGAGCCAGGGTTTGCTAGAAGAAGGATCTGCAGAGAGGCGGCAGCCATTTTGGAGAGGCGGCAGCCATTTTGAAGAGGCGGCAGCCATTTTGAGAGGCAGCAGCCATGTGGTCGCATCTCAAAATGGCTGCTGCCTCTCTGCTGTTCCCCACAGTCAGCTGTTCAGCGCTAGAGTCAGGCTGTTCCCAGGCTAGGAGCTGTTCTCCTCGGTCTTACTACCAGGTAAGTGACTTCGCTGGGAGAGAAGGAGGGTTTGCTGGACATGCACCTGGCGTACAAGACGAACCCCCCCCCACTTGGAGGCATGTTTTTCAGGGCCAAAAAGTCATCTTGTACACCGGCAAATACGGTATTTATGAGTACTTGAGCATGTGATAGTCACAGGAAAAAGCTGTGCAATGCCTCACATACACCCACAGACGTCTTTAGTGATCTGTTGTCTGAATGTAATCACTCTCATCTCCACATCTGTTTCTGACCAGAAAAGGCATTTAAAAAAAGAAAAGAAAACGAAACAAAGCGAGTGGTCTAAAAAAAGAAAAAAATCTGACCTAAAACAAGCTCAGGGAGGTAAAGTATAGTTAAATGGAGAATTATGCTCCGAGCAGCTTCTAGAGTACAGATTGACATTTTAGGGACTTTTTTCCCTTCAAATTTCTGAGAAATTGGGGATTCTGTGGCCCATGAAGACTGGGGATGTTTCTCACCCCATGTATGGAAAATGTGTTTTTCATTTAGGGAACATCCTCTTTAAGATTAACAATTCCCATACAAATATGTTCTTTTCCTTTAGCCAAAGCATAGCACACCACAGATATAAAGCAAGAAGTTCTTGTCTTCTCTAAGAAATCCTTGGAACTGTAGCAGTCTCTTAACAAGTATTATCACTCAAACCATACTATAATCACTGGGATTATTCCATGAAACCACCTGCCCTGTTCTATACAACAGATGTCTTTATTGTCGCTCAGGATAAAGTCAGGTGCTCAGTTAAGAGTTTGTTTCCTCTGACTAATACTGGACTAATATTACTGCTTGCTTGCTTGCTTGCTTGCTTGCTTGCTTGCTTGCTTGCTTGCTTGCTTGCTTTATTTATTTATTTATTTATTTATTTATTTATTATGCTGCCCACGCTACCTAAAGGTCTCTGGGCAGCTTACAACATTTAAAATACAATAAAAATTCAGAACAATTAAAATGCAATTAAAATATATATATAAATTGCCATCGGATCCACAGCTAATATTATTTCAATTATCTGGAACAGGAAGGTTTTGACCTGGCGCCGAAATGACATCAGCGTTGGTGCCAGACGAATCTCAGTCGGGAGGGCATTCCATAGTCTAGGGGCAGCTGCCGAAAAGGCCCTTTGTCTACAAGCTGTGCCTCTTACCTCCTCAAGGGATGGCTCATTCAAAAGGGCCCCCTGGCCAGATCTTAACTGTCAGGTAGATTCATATGGAAGGAGGCGGTCCTTCAGGTATCCAGGGCCCAAGCCGTTTAGGGCTTTCTATGTCAAAACAAGCACTTTGAATTGAGCCCGGGCAGCAACTGGTAACCAATGTAGCTTAACCCAAATCGGCTTGATATGTTCCTTAGCAGCCGCACCACTCACCAGCCGCGCAGCTCGATTCTGGACCAGTTGCAGTTGCCGGACCGTCTTCAAAGGCAACCCCACGTAGAGCGCATTGTAATCTATGCGGGATGTTACCAGTGCATTTGTAACTGTGATGAGACTTTACTCGTCCAGGTAGGGCCATAGCTGGTATAATTTCTGCAGCTGAAGGAAGGCGCCTCTGGCTACCAAGTCCACCTGGGCTTCCAGTGTTAGAATGGGGTCCAGGAGCACTCCCAAGTTGCGGACCCTGTCCCTTAGGGGGAGTGTAACCCCATTCAGGGCAGGGAAATGGCCCTCCAGTACACATTAAGAGCCCACCACATTGGATGAGATAAAACTAGTCTTCTTTGTGTCAACAACACATTCTTTAATATGAAGCTTCAACAAAGAGTCTTTTGGAGACATCCAAGAGCAAAGCATTGACATCAGCTCGATTTGATCCTCACTAGATGCTCTAGTCTTCCTAGTATTACGATCACACGCAGTTATCAGAGTGCTGATTGCGATACTGATCACTCCCTGGTGTGTAGCAGAGTGAAACTGCAAATGAAGAGATTGTATCACACAAAAAAGGAAGGAAGACCACATATTGACATCAGCAAGACTTGCAATCAGAGAAAAGTGGAGGAATTTGCCCAAGATCTTGGGGAAACTCTTCCAGGCCCAAATGCACCTGAACGATGGGAACATTTCAAGAATGCTGTTTATAACACCGCCTTGTCCGACTGCCAGGAGATGTTCTAATGATTATTGGCTTCAGCTCTGCTCTCAGATACAGATAGCAGCGGACACAGGTAACATCAAGGGAATGTATGACAGTATCAAATGGGCTTTAGGTCCAATCCAGAAGAAATCTGCTCCTTTGAAGTCTGCTACACGTGTGATCATCCAGGACCAAGCACAGCAAATGGAACACTGGGTGCAGTACTACTCTGAGCTACGGTATATTCCAGAGAGAATGTAGTAAGTGAAGAGGCACTAAATAACACCGAGTGCCTGCCTGTCTTGAAAGAGTTGGACAGTGAACCAACTTTAGGAGAAATAAAAGCGTCCTTGGATTCCCTCGCCTCCGGCAGGGCACCTGGGAGGGATAACATCCCTGTTGAAGTGCTGTAAAGAGATCATCACCACTGAGCTGTATGAAGTCTTTTGTCTTTGCTGGAGGGAAGGTGGAGTACCACAGGACATGAAGAATGCAAACATTGTCACACTGTATAAGAACAAAGGGGCGACTGCAATAATTACCATGGCATCTCACTTCTCAATGTTGTAGGGAAACTGCTTGTCTATGTTGTCCTGAAGAGACTCCAGGTGCTTGCAGACAGAGTCTATCCAGAATGACAGTGTGGATTTCCAGCTAATAGATCCACCACTGACATGGTATTCTCCCTCAGACAGTTTTCAGGAGAAATGTAGGGAACGACAGTCACTCTTTGTGGCCTTCATAAATCTTACAAAGGCCTTTGATTTGGTTAGCAGGGACGGCCTTTTTAAAATACTTCCCAAGACTGGATGTCCACCTCAACTCCTTAACATCATCAGGTCCTTTCATGAGGAAATGAAGGGCACTGTAGTTTTTGATGGCTCAACATCTGAAACCTTTCACATCCAAAACAGAGTGAAACAGGACTGTGTCCTCGTGCCGACCCTGTCTGGGATCTTTTTTGCTATCATGCTGAAGCACCCTTTTGGAACTGCAACAGAAGGTGTCTATCTCCGGACTAGATCAGATGGAACGCTATTTAATCTCTCTAGATTGAAAACGAAGAACAAAGACCAGCTGAAAAACATGCGGGAATTCCTCTTCGCCGATGACGCAGCTGTTGCTGCCCATTCTGCTGAAGAGCTCCAACAACTAGTGAATCGTTTCAGTAAGGCCTGCCAAGATTTTGGATTAACAATCAGCCTGAAGAAAACAGAAGTCATGGGCCAGGGCATGGACTCACCGCGCTCTATTAGCATCTCTACACAAGAAATGGAGGTTGTTCATGATTTTGTGTATTTTGGCTCAACAATTTCTGACACTCTCTCCCTAGATGTTGAGCTGGATAAACACATTGGTGAAGCAGCTACCATGTTCTCTAGACAGTGGTCCCCATCCTTTCCCCAACTCCGGACAAACTTGGGGGGGGGGGGCGAGGTCCATGTGTGCGGGGACGTGGCCCGCTCGTGCGCATGCATGGGGCGCCCTCACAGGAGTGGGCGCTTGCAGGGGGGGGCAGGAGATCTGTGCCCATGGCCCGGTTGTGCCTTGGCCATGGACCGGTGCAGGGCCGCTGACTGAGGGTTGGGGACCCCTGCTCTAGACTCACAAAGAGAGTATGGCTTAATAAGAAGCTGACGGCATATACCAAGACCCAGGTCTATAAAGCCTGTGTCCCGAGTACACTCCTCTACTGCAGTGAGTCCTGGACCCTTTGTGCACAGCAGGAAAGGAAGTTGAACACATTCCATATGTGTCGTCTCTGATACATTTTTGGCATCACCTGGTAGGACAAAGTTCCAAATAGAGTAGTCCTAGAACAAGCTGGAATTTTTAGCATGTATACATTACTGAAACAGCGATGTCTACGTTGGCTTGGGCATGTCATGAAAATGGCTGACAGTTGGATTCCAAAATATCTCCTGTATGGAGAATTGGTGCAGGGAAAGCGCCCCAGAGGAAGACCACAGCTGTGATACAAGGATATCTGCAAGCGGGATCTGAAGGCCTTAGGAATGGACCTCCATAGATGGGAAATCTTGACATCTGAGCATCTAGCCTGTAGGCAGGCGGTGCAGGATGGCCTCTCCCAATTTGAAGAGACACTTGTTCAGCTGGCCGAGGCAAAGAGGCCGTCCCGAAACCAAATCAGGGAGCTGAACAGGGGACAGATTGTATTTGTCTTCAGTGTGGAATGGATTGTCACTCTCAAATTGGCCTCCTCAGCCACACTAGACACTGCTCTAAGACCTCTATTCAGAGTATGTTACCATAGTCTCTTGAGACTGAAGGATGCCTGCCTGTTTTATCCAAAACTAGAACCTAAGTCTTACTTTGCATCCAAAGAATTGAGAATGAAATCATTGATAGAATTATAGAACAATGGAGTTGGAAGGGGCCTTTAAGTCTATCAAAACTTTTGCTCAATGCAGAAATCCAAATCAAAGTATATCAGACAGATGGCTCTCTCACTTCCTCTTGAATGCTTCCTATGTTGGAGCGCTTACCACCTCCCAAGGTAATTGGTCCCACTGTCATACTGCTCTAACAATTAGGAAGTGTTTCCTGATATTCACCCAAAATCTGGCTTTCACCCAAAATCTGCTTCTTGTAATTTGAGCCCATTCTTATGTGTCCTACAGACTGAGATGATTGAGAACAGATCCTGCCCTTCCACTGTATGACCATCTTTCAAGTACAGTGGTGCCTCGCACAACGAGTGCACCGTAGAGCAATGAATTCGCTCTACGAGGCCGGTTTTGCGATCGCAAATGCGATCGCACACCGATGCCTGCATAGGGCGAAAATCGCAGCGCGAAGGTCGGTAAGCGATTTGCTTACCGACCTTCGTTTTGCGACCAGCCGATCAGCTGTTCGGCGGCTACAAAATGGCCGCCGAAAGCCCCAAAATGGCCACGCGCAGCGTTTTCGTGCCTTCGTTAAGCGAGGGGAGGGCGCAAAAATGGCTGCCGGCCACTGCAAAACATAGCTGAACAGTGAGTAAATCAGCTGATTGGAACGCATTAAACGCAGTTTAATGCGTTCCAATGGGCTTTTCTGCCCCGTTCAGCGATGTTTTCACACAGCGAGGGTTAATCCGGAATGGATTAACCTCGCTGTGCGAGACACCACTGTATTTGAAAAGTGCTATCATATCTCCCTTCAGTTTTCTTTTCTCAAGACTACACATACCCAGATCTTTCAATCTTTCCTTATAGAACTTGGTTTCTAGTTCATGCCCTCCTCTAAACTTGTTACAGTTTGTCTTAATCCTCCTTAAAATGTGGTGTCCAGAACTGGCCACAGTACTCTAGATCAGGGGTTCTCAAACTTATGTCCCTAGATGTTCTTGGATAGAGATGTATACGTATGAATATCCCCATATAGCTGGACTTAATGAGGGTCCGGCCCCCAGAGCCAAACCATCCACTCATGTGTCCTGCTGCAATGCTGGTCCCGCTCTTCCTTCCAATCATGCCTGGAGAACTGCTCTCTTCCTGCTTGGCTGGCCACTCTAGACAGGGGGCAGGCGGACTAGTCTCCCTGCACAGCTGCTGAGTGGCCAGTTAAGTGGGAAGAGAGTGGCGCGCCAGGTGCAACTGGAAGATTGAGCAGGACTGGGGTCACAGCAGGACGTGTGAATTGACAGTCCGGCCCTCAGAGCCAGACCCTCATTAAGTCCAGCTGTGCAGGGGTATTCATATTCGTATACAAATACCTCCATCTCTATTCTTGGACTACAACTACAACAAATCCTGGCTAGCACAGCAAGTGGTGAAGGTTTCTGGGAATTGCAGTCCAAGAACATCTGGGGACCCCAGTTTGAGAACCACTGTTCTAGATGAGGCCTAACCACTGCCAAACAGAGGGGAACTAATAATACACTAGTAGTTTGGAGACCATACCTCTGTTAATGCAGTCTAAAATAATATTTTCCTTTTTTGCAGCCATAAAACAAATGATGACTTTAGAGTGATGCAGCTGATGGGATCTGAATTAATTCCCCCTCTATAACATTTAGTGTTTATGTTCATCTAGCTTAGTACAGACCAACCTTTCCCAAACTGGTGCCCTTCAGATATGGTGGACTGCAGCCTACATCATTCCTATGCATCATGAACACTGACATGGGAGTCAGCAGATCTGAAAGGCACCATGTTATGGAAGACTATTGTACATTAGGGAGCAGCTCTCCGAGGCTCGAGACAGGTGTCCTTCCCAGCCTTACAAATGGAAACAGTATGTGGTCCTTGTGCAATCCAAAGTCAATGAGGGGTGATATAATAAAGCAATTACATATTACAAATAAATACTAGCTTTCAGTCCATACAGGCCTTCATGAGGTTAGGTGCCACTTATTTTCCGTATCTGCCAATAGTAATTAAATTGTTCTAAAGTTACTAGTCAGAAGTACCCCGCCCACACCTTGCACTGAAACAAAAAAAATTTCTTTTCTTTGGCTGGGTACGTGGGTGACAGCCTTCACCAGAAGAGGCCTAGGATTGGAACTGGGACTGTTTGCTTGCAACTAAGCTGCCAAAATACCTCGTTGTCATCTTTACTGTCCTGAAATGCAGATCAATTAGCTTCCTGTTCTGTCAGCAAGAAATAATAGGTGCAGCCCATATACCAAATGTCAATAAACAAGAAATTAGTATTGTGTGTTTTCACAAACTTCCTGCAACCTCACTGCCAATTTCTTAGACTCACATTTAGGATACGTGAAGCTCTCCAGCTATCCCTGTCTTTAAGACGAGCATGCAAGAAATTACTTGCAAGGTAGACACCTCCCCACTGGCAGGAAAAGAAAGTGAAACATGTTTCACAACCTGCAAAATGTTTTGAGCTGTTAAAGAAGCCCTCTAGGCATCTTTGAATGACAGCAGAGGCTCAGGAGTGCTTAAAATGCCTTCACCAAACCAGTAAGTCTCCTATTGATGCTGACTAGAGATGGGGGTATTCATATTTGTAGAATAATATGAATATCTCCCCACAGGTGGAAAAAATGAAGGTCCGCCACCATGGAGCCGGACCGTCCACTCACTGTTTGCCTGCTGCCACAGGTGCAGCAGCACCATCCTATCGTGCTGAGCTCCGCAACAGATTAGCCACCGTCTGACCTGGCAGAGAGGCATAGCATCCCTCCTCCAGCCAGGAGTGGCTAATCCATTGTGGGGCACAGAGCAATAGGACGGTACTGGTGCGCCCACGGCAGCGGCCAACCAGTGAGTGGACAGTCCGGCTCCATGGGACCCTCAGTATTTCCATCTGTGGGGAGACATTTCTATTTGTCTATGAATATGGGAGGCAGTGGAAGACAGGAGGGCCTGGCGTGCTCTGGTCCATGGGGTCACAAAGAGTCGGACACGACTTAGCGACTAAACAACAACAGATTCAAATGCCCCCATCTCTAACACTGACCATTTTAAAGACAAGTACACCTTGTCCAATTTAGCATTTGAATTATAAAGAACTACAAATCCCCAAACACACACTTCCACCATATACACAGTTGTGTCAACAGCTTAACTCAATATAAAAGAAAACTCCCTTCTCAGCTGTTCCAGGTGGAAGACAGCTGTTTCCTTCCTTTTGAGTCATATGTTTGAAGATACTAGCAAAATTAAAGGGGGAAAAGTTGAAATATTTAGGCACTTTAAAGAATAATACAGTGGTGCCCCGTTTGGCGACGATAATCTGTTCCAGGAAAATCGCTGTTAAGCGAAATCGTCACCAGCAAGCAGGGTAAAAACCCATTGGAATGCATCAAAAACTAGTTAATGCGTTCCAGTGGGGAAATACCTCATCGTACAGCAAAGATTGCCCATAGAGAACCGCCGATCAGCTGTTTAAAATCGCTGTCTTCCGAAGCCTCTGTCCGGAAAACAGCCATTTTGCAAAAGGAGGGAAGCCATTTTGCAAAGGGAGGGAAGCCATTTTGCAGAGCCGGAAAAAACATCGTTTTGTGAACAAACAGTTCGCGAAGCAGGAACCTAATCAATGTAAAGCGGATTTCCCCCATAGGAACCATCGTTTTGCGATCACAAAAAAGTCATCGTAAACCGATTTTGACGTCATGCGGGGTAAGCGCCTAGCGGGGCACCACTGTAGATGGATTTCAGCTTTTGTGGATGAAAATCCACTTCTTCAGACACAAGGGTATCTTTGTTACATGATGACAAGCTTTCAGAGTTGGTGAGGATATAGATTATAAGCAAAGTCGTACCATTTTGTTAACACAAGAACGGGACTATGAAGTTCTTAAGTGCTTGGCCGTAGCCAAGGAACAAGCTGTATGCCAGATAGACTTTGCTGTCACAGAAATGGAGAAAATTGTTTCTGGCATAGCAGCCAGAGTCTGTCCAGGGAGACATAAGAATGTTATACCCTTCAGATATTGTAGAATGCTGAACTGTTTATATATAGTGCTCTAGGAAGCCTCGATCTCTGTTTAGGCCCTGGGAGACGCAGTGGAGCTTGTTCACGTAGCCAGTGTTGGTTTTCTCCCTCTCGAGGCCCAAAGCCCTCCACAAAAGCTCACACAGAAATAAATCTAAATGCAGAAGCCGCTGATGCCTTTATTGGACCAGTGAATAAATTAAGTAGATAGCTAGGTTTCCACGATAATCCATCTTCCCCAGGCTCTGTCCCAAAGGTTCACGGCATCGTTGTGATTAATGCCAGGCAAAGTTTTCTCAAGGTGAGGAGCAGTATGCAAACAGCTTGTTTGGGGGGGGGGGTGTTCCTCCCCAAGCATCATCTTGGAACTTATCTGACTTCTCTTCAAACAAAGTCCCACAAGCAGTGTGCATCACCCTACCCTCCCATTGCCTTCTTTTGAAACAGGAAGTTTATGTATGTGTGTGTGTGGGGGGTTGGCACCAGAGACGTTGCACAACTCCTGGGGAAAGCAGCCCTTGTGTTAACGCTTTTCTGGGCGAAACCCCCAGCCTTCCTCCGTTGTCACAGGATCCCACCTGCAGGGGGCAGCAGCGAACAGGCACGTTCAGGGGCCCCCTCCCTCCCTTTTGCTCAAACAAGGGACTGCTATGGAAACTCTGCTCTCCACTCAATTTTACTGGGGGGGAGAGAGAGCAATTGCTCCCCCCTTTCCCCAAAGTCTGGGGCGGGGGGGGGGACGCCACACACGCACTCACGCACACCCACCCACCGCCAGATGACTCTCCCATACAGCCCTCCTCGGCTGGGAGAGCGCGGAAAGTTGAATCCCTTTGGGTTGGTAAGGCGGCTAAATGGGTTCACCCATTTACCTAGGAGTAAATCCCACCCATCTTCATGTGACTTTGTTCCGAGTAGCCATGTGCTGGGCGTATGCCACAAACAAACAAAAACCCGGCCAGGCTGGAGAGGCATTTGGTTGCCTAAAATAAGTGAAAACGTGGAAGTATATTAATTTGCTCGGATCGAGGGGAGGATTTTTTCCTCCCGCCGTAGACTTTTTGGCCGGGTGGGAAGGAAAGTTCCTGGAGCGCCAAGTAAAGGGAAGGGGGGCGTGGAAGGAAAGCGAGCCGCCGGGGCTGGGCTGGGCGATCATGCTCTTTATTAAGAGGAACAAAAAGAGACAAAGGAAAGGATTTCGCTGCCCGCCCCCCCTCCCCACCCCCCCCCACCGGGGAAACGAGCCTCGCTCCTTCGGGCTGCCTTGCAAAAGGAGGCGGCTGTTCCGGAGTCGCCAAGGGAGGCTTGGCTCAACAAACAGCCACGCGATCGCCGAACTGGCTCGGCGGGTTTTGCCGGGCGGCGGGAAGAGCAGCCCCCGCGCGGGCAGGGGCGAGGAGGCTCGCTGGCGGTGCAAGGCTTACGCGAGGTAGCCGGAGGGAACCTTCCCCCCCCCCCTTGGCCCTATATAGAGAGGAGGACGCCGCCGAGAACTAGTTGCAACTTGGGCGGATCTCTTCCCCCCCCCCCGCCGCCTATTTAAAACAAAAAAACCGCACCGAGAAAGGAGAAGCCAATTGGAGACCCTCGTGCCAAAAAGTGCAAAGAAAGAGGGAAAAGAGGCGAAACAAAAACACTCGCACTGACTTCAAGGGTGGGGGGGGGAAGAGACGAGGCGCCCGAGGGAGTCCCGAGCACCCTTTTCGATCCTGTGGCAAAGCCTCCATTCCCCGCACCTCTTCCTCCTCCACGTTAATCCGAGCGCGGATCTCGAGAGAAGCCCCGAGTCGGGGGCCCTCAAGGGGAATCCTCTTTTTCAAAGGCGCGGCGGGGAAATTTCGCCTCGAAAACCGCCGCCCCTCCTTTTTTTTAACTCTTCTCACGACCTTACAAAGCGGAGCGGGGCATCGCCTCCCTTTCAAAAGCCGGGGCCGGGGAGCACAACTCGCCCGGAACCCCGCGCCAAAGGAAACGAGAAGATGGCTGGCAACTTCTTGCCCGGGAGCCCCACCTGAGCCGTTTGGGGAAGGAACCCTTTGTAGGGGAAAGGAAGGGGGGGAAGAGAGAGAGAAGCCTCGCCCGTGCACACGCGCGGGCCGGGGCGCCCTTACCTTGCTTCGCTCCAGAGCCGGTCCGGCAAGCCCGGCGAGGCGGCGCGTTTCCCCTCCATGGCGAGGTCAGACCCGGCGCGGCCCCCAAAGCGCGAAGGGCGAGCGCAGCCGCCGCCGCCGCCGCCGCATCCCTCCCTGCGCGGTGCCCGGACGCGCGCCGACTGCCTTTCATCCACTCCTCCGGCGAGGCGGCGCCCTGATTGGCCCCCGCGGGGCGGGGAGCGCCGCTCCCTCGCCCGCCAGAGCCGGCCCTCCAGAGCCCCGGCTGGGCGTTCTTGAGTTTTACCCAGAAAGGAGGAAGACCTCCGGGACGGAGCGACCTCCGAGGAAGCCAGCAAACTTTTTTTGGGGGGGAGGGATCGCGCTCTCTCCGCTGCCGGCTTTTGCCAGGGACCGTTCTCATATTCACGCTGCTTTGTCGCGGGGATGTCTCTTATTATCCCTTTGGGAACTTTTTTTTTTTTAAGTTTTAAGGGCTAACTTTCTTGCGCCTTGGAATCCGTGGACTCTCTGCGCGTTTGAATCTTGGTGGGGAATTTCATGTACCGATGCTTCCCCAAGAGCATGTATTATGTGGGACCTGCCACGGCTACTCTAGTTACCAAGGCATATTTTGAACTGTTGTTCTCAACATATTTTGAACATATGCATGGTGCCTCTTCTGGCTTTTTAAAAAATATATATATGGAAGGTCTTTGACTTCCAGATGTTTTTGGCTACAGCTCCCGTAATTCATTAGCAGAGGACAAGATGGGTGGACAATATTACCAAAGCCACCAACATGAATTTGACCCAACTCCTGGAGGCGGTGGAAGGCAGGAGGACCTGGCATGCTGTGGTCCACGGAGTCATGAAGAGTCAGACCCGACTTAATGACTGAACAATAACAAATCCATTACCATTGGCCGTGCCAACTAGGAAAGGAAATCCGAAACGTTTATGCGTCATACACGCCTGAGTATTGGGTAGAATAGATGGACTAACAGCACGAGGGATACAAGGCAGCTTCACAGAGGGAACCTCTAGTGGGGAGGGTGGCTGGCAAGAAGGCAGTACTTCTTGAATCTGTAGGAAGAAGGCAGGCTTATTTTTGTCTGTAACATATTGGAGAGGTCACAAGTTGGTAATAGCTGAACATGCCCTGAAACAAGCTGGACATGAAGTCCTATTTCAGAATACTGTACAGAAGTAATGGACAACACCAGCAATCATTATGTTAGACCACACAGGGAAGCCATTGAAATCCACAAATATCAGCAAAGTTTCAACAAAACAGAAGAAAGTCTAAGACTCAGCAAAGCCTGGCTCCCAGCACTGAAAAATACAGCTTGCAAAAAGGTCAACAAACTCTACCCATCCACAAGGACTGTGATCCCTGCACACAAAAGACTAGCTAACAACATCCATCAATCACAGTGACAGATCAGCTCCCCTCTTATCACAACAAGACACCCATAACAAAAAAAAAACACCCTGATCACCATAATCACCCAATCTCCTGAAAAGGACAAAAATCCAATCCCACAGCTACAGATACACAACTACCTCACACGTGACACCAGAACACAGACAGAGTTCTAACTCCTCTCCTCTGTAGATGCTGGCCACAGAGACTGGTGAAACCTTAGGAAGAGAAACCTCCAGAACACGACCAAAAAAGCCCGAAAAACCTACAACCATCAGATCCCACCCATGAAAGCCTTTGAGAATACACTAGCACAAATAATTTGCATTCTACAGCTGCACACAGTTGTGTGTATTCAACATGTACGTTAGGATCGGTACTTTAGTTTAGGATGTAATCTGTAAACTGGCATTAGAAGTAAAGTAGAGTAAAATTTCTGTGACTCGCTCCAAGGCTCTTCAAGATGAGCAAGCATCCTGCCTCATGCTTGGGATGTTTGGGAGCATCCAGATTTTGATTAGTCACCCCTCTGAATCTTTCTGCTACTTCTGTCATCCTCTCACCATTTTTAAGGGAATAAACGAAGAGTGGTAGTTTTAGATTACATCTGGAAGAATCCAGAAAATCTGGTCATGATAAAAGGATGGAATAGCTGCATGGAGTCTTTAAACCAATAAGAGTCAGAAGCCATGTAATTGAAAAGTCCCCCAAAATTAAAAACAAAGCAGCAATTTCTCCTGACTGCTTTCTTCCCAAATAATGACGGGCAGTGAGAGGTACAACCCTCCCACCACCATTCAGTGGAGTATTATATTCATCAAAGCTCATACAGTGGGGTCTCTACTTAAGAACTTAATCCGTATTGGAAGGTGGTTCTCAAGTTGAAACGTTCTTATGTTGAATCTGCATTTCCCATAGGAATGCATTGAAAACCATTTAATCCGTATCTGCTCTTTTCCATCCATAGAAACTACAGTGGAACCTCTACTTAAGAACTTAATCCGTTTTGGAATGGTGTTCTTAAGTTGAAACGTTCTTAAGTTGAAGCATAATTTCCCATAGGAATGGACTGAAAACCAATTAATCCGTTCTGGCTGGTTTTTTGTTATGTAGAGGTGCGTTCCTACATTGAAGCATTAGTTCCCATAGGAACTAATGCAAAGCTGGTTAATACGTACTCTACCACTAGGGGGAGAATTTTTTTTTTAACCTAAGATGACCGAAGGTTAAAAAAAGAGCAGGAAAGGTTTTTTTTCCTGTTCTTATCTTGGATTTCTGTTCTCAAGTAGAAGCAAAATTTAGCAAATGGAGCTGTTCTTAAGTTGGATTGTTCTTAAGTAGGGACGTTCTTAAGTAGAGACCCCACTGTAGTTTGGTAAAACACAGTTCTGGCCACTTTGAAAATAAGTGTCACCATGTTCAGTGGTGCATAGTTGTTAGTAAGTGTACTTAGGATTGAGACCTTAAGGATATTTCTTCATCGTGGTCTTCTGTGAATGCACACAAAGGGTTAATACCAGCGCCAGCGTTGGGCCTCTCGGAACATTCTCTAGCTGCAAGAGAAAAGTAACAATGTTTAGGACTACCCCTACTGCGCACGCCCAGCCTAACCGTCCCTCAGTTCCATTTTTCCGCCTAGCGGTTTGGAGCCTCTCGTCTTAGCTGCGTCTATTTGCGATCTATTTGATTCCTTGGTTTTGACCTAAGCTTCGCTCACGGACTACCCTAGCGCTTTTCCCTTCAACTTGACGACTCGGTTTATTCTATTCTTGGTTTTACTCGGACTGATTTCGGACTGCTCTGCCTTCTCCCTTAAACTAGTCGTTTCGGTTTTGCTTACTGCCCTATGTCCCCTTCCGGGCCATTCAGCAGGTGTGTGGTGTGCGACCGCAAGATTCCCCACCAGGACGGCCACGATACTTGTCTGTATTGTCTGGGGGAATCGCACAACTCCAAAACTTGCCCACACTGCAAAGTTTTCACTAAAGCCGCTCTTAAGGCTCGCCAGCAGCGCCTTAAACTCCATCTGTGGGAGTCAACGTTGTCTTCCACGGCGCCCTCGGAGGGGGAAATGGCTTCCACTTCTCGAGCAGCTCCTGTTCAGTCGGTCGTCTCCAAAGTTTCCAAAATGTCGAAGAAATCCGCGTCGTCGAAATCGGCCGTTCCTGCTTCGAATCCCGAGCCTCCGGCTCCAAAAGCTAAACCGTCGAAGACATCTAAAGCCAAGGCAGCCGCCCAGCTTAAAATGACATCCATTCGACTTTCTCCGAGCTCGGGTTCGATTCCATCACCGATTCTCGAGGAGTTGTCGAGACGCTTCGAGGCCTCGTCCGAGGCACCTGCTCCTCCTCCGGTTCGACGCACTGAAGCGGCACCACCATCGGGAATGTCTTCCCCGACGCCGAGCCAGTTAGTCGGTGTCACTACTGGTCTCACTTCTGCCCCACATAGCCCTTTTCCTGCGGGCCAGGGGTCGCCTCCCGTGTCGATCTCGTCCGTGCACTCGGACTCGAGATCTCCCCGAGACAAGGTACCTCGTTCACCTGTGCGTTCGAGGTCGAAATCTCCTCGAGGCAAACGTTCCCGCACGGAGAAGCATCGCTCCCCGAGTCGGTCCCCTTCCTCCGGCCGCTCGAGGTCGAAGTCTCCTCGACGGAAGCGGTCGAAGAAGAGGCATCGGGCTTCCACTCAGTCCGACTCTTCCCATCGTTCGGACTCGAAATCCTCTAAGCGCAAACGCTCTAGGAAGAAGCGTCGCTCCCATCGGCGTCGTAGCAAGCATCGACGTCGATCCTCTTCTTCCTGCACGGCGGATTCCGACCACCCTAAGCGTCGTAAGCGCCATCGACGTCGACGCGAGCGTTCGAGGTCTCTTTCCTCGTCTTCGACGTCCGCATCTCGAGACCGGTACCGCAAAAAGATCCGGTACATATACCTATCTTCTTCCTCGGAATCGAACCGGCCTCGACGTCGACGCCGAGCTATTCGAGTCGGAGAACAGCCTCCTACGCTACCTGTTGCCCCTCCACCGCAACCGGTTCCTTCCACCTCGGCACCAACTGCGGTCCCAACTCGACCCCCGACAGCGCCGGTCGACATCGAGAAACCCCCTCCAAAGAAGAAGAGGGATGTCTTCTCCTCCGATCCAGATGAGGTGTCCACAGAGCAGTCTTCTGACTCTGATCAGGAACAACCCCCACCCCTGCCACCGCACGATTTACCTCCGGGTGATGTGGTGCTCTCGGATACGGGTGATCCTCACGCCTCTTCTCCATCTGAGGATTTTTCTTCCTACTCTCAGATGATGTCCAGACTTGCCAAGACCCTGAAGCTGGACTTGAATCTCCCTTCCCCTCCGGGTGAGGACTTGTTCTTCGGGGACATCAAGAAGGACAGTACCGCTCCCCCTAGCATAGCCTTTGTGCCTGTAGTTATGGAGGCCATTAAGGAGTTCTGGGCCCAGCCTGCGACTACTCCTAATGTCCCTCGCCGCACAGAACACTTCTACAAGATTCATGGGGCTGACACTCACTTCTTACTCAAGCATCCGATTCCGAACTCACTCATTGTTGAAACGAGCTGTTCAAGGCCATCGGCCAAGGCTCACGTTACCCCCGTTGACAAGGAGGGTAAGAAACTGGAAATCATCGGCAGGAAAATCTACTCCCTTGTCACCTTGTTACTTCGAGTCATAAATTATCAGACTGTTCTAGGGGCTTATCACAAGCAGTTATGGCTTAAGCTTTTGCCAGGACTAAAATTGATACCTGAAGACACCCGGCAAGCTTTCCTAAACTCATACGAGGAAGCTCAGACGGTATCCAAATATGAACGCCTTTCCATCAGACATGCAGCAGAGATTTCTGCCAGAGTTCTCATGTCTGCCATCTCTATCCGGTGCCATGCTTGGCTCCGTTCTGCAGACATAATGGAGGACGTCAAGTCAAAGGTCGAGAGCCTCCCCTTTGACGCTACCGGGCTGTTCAACGAAAAAACCGACTCCCATTTAGAAGACCTTCACAAGGCCAAGAGGACTGCCAAGTCCTACTCTGTTCAAACTCAATCTAGACAGCGACGACCCCAATGGCGTAAATCTTATGGTCAATATCAGCCCTCTCAACAGTACCGTCCGTACAAACACTTACCTCAGCAGCGCTCTGGCCAGTCCTCTTCTTCCGTACAGGGCTATCAGGGATACCGGCCTCGTCCGTCTCATCGCCGCCAATCCTTTAAGCCGCCTGGAAGAAAACAAAAACAGTATCTTTGACTTTCGGCCCCCCATTTTTACCCACTCACCACCTACCACCCGTCTTCAACCATTCCTTCACAACTGGTCTACCATCACAAACGACACTTGGGCTCTAAAAATTATTCAGCACGGTTACCAGCTGGAGTTTATAAGATCTCCTCCGCTGGGTTTCATAAATCACTCTCCATTCGACTCCTCGCTAGAGGAAGAAATATCATCTCTCTTGCGAAAAAATGCCATCTATACAGTACCACCCCGCGACATACAACGCAGGTTCTACTCCCGCTACTTTGCTGTCTCAAAAAGAGGAGGAGGCATAAGGCCCATCCTCGATCTAAGACTCCTAAACACTTACCTGCGACCCAGACGGTTTCGAATGCTCACCTTGGAGTCCATCATGCACCTACTGAAGAAAAACAACTGGTTCGTCCTTATAGATCTAAAGGACGCATACTTCCACGTCACTATCCACCCCGACCACCGCAAGTTTCTCCGGTTCATCTTTCAGGGCACAATATACGAATTCCAGGCCCTGCCATTCGGCCTGTCCACAGCTCCCCGGACCTTCACCAAGGTCATGGCCCCAGTGGCAGCTTACCTTCGTCTCGGGGGCATCCACGTCTACCCTTACTTGGACGATTGGCTCGTAGTCTCCACCTCACGAAGACAAGCCCTGAACGATACAAAATTCATCCTGTATCTTCTCTCCAATCTCGGTCTCACTGTCAACAGACAGAAGTCTCAACTCATCCCCTCCAAAACAGTACAATACATAGGAGTCTGCTTAGACGCCATAAAGGGTCGGGCATTTCTTCCCCCGGAGAGGATACACAAGATCCAACGAGCCATCAGGAAATTTCACCCTCGTGCTCGGGTGACAGCCCATCACGCCCAACACCTCCTCGGCCTGATGTCTTCTACAACACCGGCGCTCGCTCACGCTCGTCTCAAGCTCCGGTCACTCCAATCATGGTTCCTCACCCTTTTCGACCCTATGATGGACAGCCAGAGGAAGCGCCTCCGTGTCACCCCGGAGCTAGCCAGACAGCTCCAGTGGTGGATGTACACACCCCACCTCACGGTTGGCCGGCCCTTTCGTCCACTCCGTCTCACTGTTCAGATCACAACGGACGCCAGTCCATCCGGCTGGGGGGCGCACTGCGGCCATCACACCATTCATGCCCTCTGGACCCCACAAGAAACCATGCTCCACATCAATCACCTGGAGCTACTCGCAGTGATCAAGGCCTTCAGGTCCTTCCTTCCTCTGCTCCAGGGCCGCGGAGTTCAACTGGTGACGGACAACACTACCACAATGCATTATGTCAACAAGCAGGGCGGAACCCGCTCTCACTCACTCCTATACCTTTCCATCCTCCTCTGGGAGTGGTGTTACCGTCATCATATCTACCCGGTAGCCATCCATGTAGCCACAGAGGACAACACGGTTGCGGACACTCTGAGCAGGCTTCAACATCAGACACACGAATGGGAATTGAACCCTCTGGTCTTCCAGGACCTTTGCCGCCAATGGGGGACCCCAGTGCTGGACGTGTTTGCATCCCCTCACAACGCGAAATGTTCCCGGTACGCGTCTCGGGCAGGTCTCGGTCTCCACTCGCTCGGCGACGCATTCATGATCCCATGGAACCAGGGTCTCTTGTACATATTTCCACCGATTCCGTTGATACAGAGGTCCCTGATCAAACTCCAACGTTCAATGACTCCGGCCATTTTCATTGCACCCTTTTGGCCTCGCCAGGTGTGGTTCCCCACTCTAGTCAGCATGGCTGTGGACTCCATGACCCTTCCGTTGTGGCCGGACCTGCTGACCCAGGAAGCAGGCAAAGTCCTTCACCCGACCTCGACACGCTCCATCTGACGGCGTGGAGGATCGTCCCGAAATCCAAGAGGTCTTGACCAACGCCGTCAAGCCCTCCACGTCTCGCTTGTATGCCTACAAGTGGAAAAGTTTTTTGAAATTTACCCAGCAGAGGGATCTTGTCCCCTCCCCTGTATCTCTTTCTACGCTTCTACAGTATCTCCGTTACCTGTTTGATTTCCACCTGTCTATATCTACTATCAAGGTGTACCTTGCTGCGGTTGTCTTCTTCCAACCCAGAGCTTCTCCCTCTTCACGCCTCTTCTCTCACCCTACCGTCAGAATGTTCTTGAGGGGTCTCTCTAACCTCCGACCTCCCGTTCGTCCCCCACTCCCGCAGTGGTCCCTTCACTTGGTTCTACATGCTCTTTCCAGACCCCCATTTGAACCCATGGCTACCTGTGACCTCAAGATGCTTTCTTTAAAAACGCTGTTCCTGGTGGCTATCACGTCTGCTCGTCGAGCTAGCGAGTTGGCAGCTCTCCGTCATGACCAACCTTTTCTTCAATTCTTTAAGGACAAGGTTCTGCTTTACCTGGACGTCTCTTTTCTCCCGAAGGTGGTCTCCGACTTCCATGTGAATCAACCACTAATTCTACCAACCTTGTTTCCGTCTCCGACTACTGATGTTGAACGCATGCTCCACATGCTCGATGTTCGACGGTCCTTAGCTTTTTATGTCTCCAGGACCAAGGACTTCCGCCTGGCCAACAGACTCTTTCTGTGTTACTTTGGCCCAAAGAAGGGCTGTCCGGCCTCGCCGTCCACGCTCTCTAGGTGGCTCGTATCTACCATCGCCCTTGCCTACGAGCTCCACCACAGAGATCCTCCAGAGGGACTTAAAGCCCATTCCACCAGGGCTGTTGCCTCATCGACTGCCTTACTCCGTGGCGTCGACCTGCCCGACATCTGCCGGTCCGCTACCTGGTCCACTGCCTCTACCTTCATAACCCACTACAGATTGGACATGAGGGCAAGAGAGGAAACCAGATTCGGGAGGGCAGTGTTAGCATCGGCTCTTCAGTGACAGCCCACCATCCGGTTGGTAAGCGTGCTAATCACCCTTTGTGTGCATTCACAGAAGACCACGATGAAGAAAGAAAGGTTACTTACCTGTAACGATGGTTCTTCAAGTGGTCATTCTGTGAATTCACACAATCCCGCCCGGCCTCCCCTCTGTCTGTCTGTCACTGGCATCTCTATGACTCGAGGGCCTATGGCGGACAAATGGAACTGAGGGACGGTTAGGCTGGGCGTGCGCAGTAGGGGTAGTCCTAAACATTGTTACTTTTCTCTTGCAGCTAGAGAATGTTCCGAGAGGCCCAACGCTGGCGCTGGTATTAACCCTTTGTGTGAATTCACAGAATGACCACTTGAAGAACCATCGTTACAGGTAAGTAACCTTTCTTTTTCCCACAGGTTGTTTCGCTCAGCATGCTGGGTAAGATATGATACAATCATCCTAGGAAAAAAAACAAGGAAGTGCCACAAAGTAGTAACCAATTCCAGCCATGTCATACTCACAAGGTTGCTGTACATGTAAATGCAAAAGCAGGTGACAACTTTATTAGATCACAAAAAAAAAAATCAAGTAAACAGCAGACAGCTCAATTTTTATAATTCACTTTCCTCAGGTTTTGCATCAAGATACTGTGGATCATTGACAACACTTGTCTGCTGTTTGCTTGGTGTTATCACCTGTTCTTGCTTTTGTTTTCGGGGGGGGGGGCACATAGCCTTTTTTCTAATTTTTCTGTACCTATAAAGTAAATTCAAGTGAAGTTTCCTATGTAATTTTAACCAATAAATCATGCTTCAGAGAAATCTTGGCATTTTAAACAATGAAATTACATAATTGACAAAAGTTATTTGTGATCTCAATAATTTTGTGATTAATACAAATAGCATTCATGTTGCAATTTGTCTAAGTTTGCCATTGTAAGCCTTTCTATCCACTTCTTTTCATAAGTGTTGGCTAAAACTTACATTAATTTACAGGACTTTTGTAATATTCACAAAGGTATACGTATAGTATGACAGAGGCTTGTAAATATCCTTGTAGCCGAGTCCTATGCATATGTACTGAGAAATAACGCACATGGATGACAGTAGAACTTATTTGCATCTGAGGCATCATTTGAGACACGGTATATCTGAGCTCTTTTTATGCCAGTGACCTGAGAAAACTTTCATGGACATGCAGCTGTGCAGCTTTCTGTGTAGGCTTACTCAAAAGTAAATTGTACTGCATCTAATACTATATTTTAATGGGTGGGCAAATCATAGGGTGTGATCAGAGGGCGAGAAAGCTGTGTGTGTGATCACACTGGAAAATTGCTTTGCCGGGCGCAATCTCCCTTAAAGTCACCCTTCTGTCCATCAAGGAATGGCTCCAGCCCGTTGCCCAAAAGTAAGAGTTCTACAGCTGAACCAAAAAGATCCAGCTTCGGGACGTCGGGCCGAAGTGCTGTTGCCTCTACATCATGTGATTGCTGGGAAATAGCTTACATCAGACTGGACTGTGCCACAAGTGGTTCAAAATGCAAACAATATGGCCGTGTGATCACATCCTCATTTTCTCTTAAAATGTGCACATTTAAAGGTATCTTGACATGTTTAAAAATGGGACGTGGTGGCGCTGTGGGTTAAACCACAGAAGCCTCTGTGCTGCAAGGTCAGAAGACCTGCAGTCGTAAGATCGAATCCATGCGACAGAGTAAGCTCCCGTCGCTTGTCCCAGCTCCCGCCAACCTAGCAGTTTGAAAGCATGTAAATATGTGAGTCGATAAATAGGTACCACCTCGGTGGGAAGGAAATGGCGTTCCGTGTCTAGTTGCGCTGGCCACATGACCACGGAAACTGTTTTCGGAAAAAACACTGGCTTTACGGCTTGGAAAGAGTGATGAGCACCGCGCCCTAGAGTCAGACACAACTGGACTATATACCAAAGGGAATCTTTACCTGACATGTTTAAACTAGCAAGAACTGCATCGTGACATTTATAAAAAAAAAACACACGAGATTTGTGGCCCACTCTCTGCACTAATCCATGGGTTTCAGATCAGGCCAGTTTGTAGTGGAATTCACAAATACTGATTTCTTTGTGAATCTCTTAATTTTGAGACAATTTTGAGATGATTCAACACCATATCATCTGAGAAGAGGCATTTTTGTGTGTGTGAGGAAAACAGCCCTCTTCTAAGGTGGAACTTTCCATCTGCAGTTTTTTTAAAGTATTTGAGCGTAAATCGAAGCTAAAATCCTTTTGCTGCCTTACAGCGGCAAAAGGGAAATTTTATGAGTCTTGGCAGCAAATTGCTACCAATTAGCGAGGTGCTGGTTGTGTTCCTGGATTCAATGTGTAATTGTGCAACTGAGGGATCCAACGTAGAATTAGGATGGGGGAGGATTGAAGCCATGGATCTGCTTTGGCTGTCCGTGTTCTTCTGGCTTATACTAGCCACAGTATGGCTAGGCCTTTTAGCCTGCCAGAACTTTGAAAAAGAAGAAGATGGTGTCCCACTGAACACAATGGGAAGAGTTACTGGCAGTACTTGCTAGTTTGTAGCTGGAAACCTGCTCTGTGGGATGACCATGGATAGCCCAGTTGGGCTTCACTGTTCTTCTACGGACCATGAGAACTTTGGTCTTCTGGTAATTAATTACGAACTGCTCTCAATTACAGTAGGAAGAAAGCCCCCTCAAGAGTTTTCTCAGTCCCACACATGTTAATGAGAGTAGAACCGCATCATCTGCATATAGCAGCATTGACACATGATGGAAGTGCAGTTTGGGGGCGGGGGGATGAAATTCAGGCTTAGATAAATCTTCAACTATGTTATGAATATAGAAGTTAAACAAGATGGGAGCCAGTATACAACCCTGTTTGAGCCCATTGAAAACTGGGATTGGATTGGATAGAACTCCAGCTGAATTACAGAGGGCTCTCAGGTGGGTAATTTCATAAAGTTGTCTCATTAGCAGAAGCACTTGTTTGTCTATGTTCGTAGATTCAAATTGGGCCCAAAGTTTATTTCTTGGGATAAAATCAAAGGCAGACTTAAAATCAATAAAGGCTGCATACAAGGCACCTCCTTGGGGGGAGGAGCATTCATGAGCTACATGTTGTAGGATAAAGCCCTGATCCAAGGTTGGCAAAGGTAGAAGGCCCAATCCGGGTCTCTCTTGAAAGAAAGAAGAGCATTGGGTACTACAAATCCACAGCTGTCTCTGCCAGATGCTTCTGACACCAAGAACACTCTTTTGGGGAGTCCAGGGAAACCAGAAATACATTTGTAGTAGATTTAATTGGCACAGATGGGGCCTTCAGCATGGACACACATACCCTTTTCTGGCATGATTTCTCTCCACCAAGGAGACTCTTCACAAACACTCACCATCCAAGGTCATTAGGATTGCTCTGTTAGATTCCTATCATATTTATGTGTATCTGTGCATCTTGTGATGTGGTTTCGACCCAAAGTAGACTGTGTATTTGTATTTCTGCTATGAAAAAATAACAACACATCAACAAAAATACTGATATGTGGGAAATGTCCCAAGCCCCACATATGTTACACTTTATCCAATTAAATGCATTTTTAAAGTGTGTTGGGAAAATGAAAGAGGAAAAAGTAGAATATTATGGCACTTCAAAGACATTCATTTCAGTATAAGCTTTCATGGAGTGTTTGAAGAAGTTAATTTTGACCCATGGAAGTTCACACTGAAATCAATATGTTTATCATTAAGATGCCACAATATTCCCCTATCTTTTTTTAAATTTACAACTTACTGAGGCAGACTGACATAGCTACTTCTCTGTAAATTAAAGAATCGTTACTTAGTAGAAGCACAGAAATTATGTTGAAGTAAAAGTCTTTAATAATTTCCCCCTCCCCCCATGATACTGCGGTTTAAACAAAGTACCTAAGAAGACAAATATTATTTCCTCTGCCTTGCTGCATATTCTCCTATTCTCTGGTCTGCTCACTGCACCCATATTCATTTGATTCAGTAGCTTTGCTTCAAGAAAGCTCTCACCACAATGATGTTTACGTACCCCCACTAAAAAATGTTTTGTGTCATTGGGAGACCAACAGAATTGTCATGTTTAGGGTGGGGTTGTAGCTAGTGGGATTAGAGGGAATTTAAATGCAGATAAACCCAATGACCATTTACAGCAGCAGTGACTAGAGATAACAAAATTATTTGTCTTCATTCTTTGCATCTTCATCTAAGTGCCACCGATTGCATCTGATGAAACGGACTCTAGACCACACAGTAAAATCTGCTAGGGAGGTATCTAATTAATTCTTTCCAACAACAGAAAGGTGAGGGGATGATTCTTCTGTTCCCTGTATTCCTGCTCAATCTGCTGTGGAAGTTGGAGAGGTAGGTCCTGAGACTATACTCAGGTGGCTGGAAATACAGGAAGCTGCCTAATTCTGTGACCATTGGTCTGTCTTGCCCCATAAAGTTAGCTCTTGAGAGACAGTGGCTCTTCAGGGTTTCAGGGAAGTGTCTTTCCAAGTGTCTCCCATCCAAGTAGTAACCAGGGATGACCTTGCTTAGTTTGTGAAATATGGTTGATATAGAGACGGTGGTCAGAATAACATGGGAGACTTGGGAGTGTAAGGAAGGAGAAAGCCTAGTGTGGCATACAGCTCTGCTCTCACCTGTCCGTCACAGCTGGGCAGGGGAACCTCAGCCAATGAGAGGACGGAGGGCGGTGCAGAAGGGGGAGGAGCTGTATTATATAAGGTGTGTGATGTGTGAAAAGGGGAGTTTTGGAGAGTTTGAAAAGATGAGAGAAGTTGATTGAGAGAGTGAGATAGATTTGAGAGAGATAGTGAGGGAAAAGTCTGTGTGAGGTACATTAATTGAGAAACGTGATTAACAACTTGATTTATTACCTGTGATTCACCCTTTTTATTTTGTACAAATCAATAAACACTTTGTTTGTTTGAAAGAAAAACTTGTCCTTTGTGAGTACTAAGGATAGGTTGGTGGCAGCAAGTGAAGAATAGTAGTGAGCACTCTTGGAGGCCTGTATTGGTAGAGGCTTGAGAGTGGCCCACTACACCTAGCCATGCAGTCTTTAAGATATCAGAAGACACTTTCCCTCAGCAGACTAGCACGGACACCTTTCTAGCACGCGCTGCAATGGTATGATTAGTGCATAGGGTCCACAGCTCTTTTCAATGTCTTGAACACACCTGTTTTGCTATTGGTTCCATTTCTTTGCAGTAGAGCCAGTGTAATACTATGAAGCAAGATTATAGATCTGACAGGTTCCTGAAGTTTTTGCATTTAAACATCAGGGCCACTGGTCTTGGGCACATCATTTTCACTAAGGATGACCAGAGTAAATGGAGGGCTCCTGTATCATTAGCAGTTGCCCAGAAGAAGAAAATTTGGCAGGTGTAGCTTGTTATACAGGTTGAAATTCTCTGGTGAAAAATTCCTCTTCCACCCAGTTATTAAAGGTACAGGATCTCTGTTCACCATTCCATTGAATGACCCTTCCTAGATTGTTTGATCCCTGTACTTGAGTTGGATTGGAACTGTTTGCTCCAGGCAGCACTTTGGAGAGAAGAAGAGAAGAACTTGTGCCTACATTGGGTAGCAATATTTTCTTAAAGTGCTAGCTCCAGGAATGAGATGCCATCTCAGGCAATGCCATCTGAGCGCTTCAAGCAATTAAATGGCATTGTAAGTAGAATGAAATGGAGAGGGGATGGAAATGTCCATTCTAGTGCTTTTTGCAGCAAGCAGAAGCTTTCTACTATGTGGATTTGAACTTTGTAGTTGTTACGTTTGGTGAAGTAGCTCCTTGATTAGTGGAAGATAGCCACTGGACAGTTTTTATGTCGTACAAACTAGAATTAACTTTCAATGATGAATTACTTAAATACACTCAATAGAACCAATTTATGTGGAGACTGGTTATAATAGGCCTTTTTGCATCCTCCTTCATTCACTTGCAGTAGAATCAAAAGAAAATTCCCACTTTTCCAACAAAATTTTATGCAGCCTTAGATGATTGAATGTTTCAAAAGGGATAATAAGTAAGCATACACAAGATTGCATTGCACATGTGACACACCTCAAGATTTTATTGTCATGGTGATGAGTTATAAATATTCTCTTTGAGATATACGAGGAAACTCCAGTAGCTCCACCATTTGCTAATGTTATCAAACACATATGACCACAAAGCCCATTCAAATATTTGAAAAGTAATGCATTTGCATTTGGGTGTTGCTCAGTTGAAGCAAGATTTCTGCTCACAAATCTCCCAAAGATCAAGTTTGATGTCCCTTTCCGTGCATCAAAACCCACAATATTTAATTTAATTGAAGTGCCTGGCAGCAGAAGGATGAACAGTACTGAAACATATTTTCTGCTGTGCATTTCTCTTTAACAACCCTTGTGCTTTGTCAGACAAATGCTCTGAAATTTGAGACGCATTAGTATATGCAAATGCATGGCTAGCTATCTGTTCCTGAAAGCCATTACAGTATCATTATTGTAATATGACTGAAAGGCCAACTTTGAATAATATCCACAGGTTCTTATATGTCTCTGCAACAGTGAGATGACTAATGCTCTGTTTAACAGCAGATGAAGGAAACGGGCAAAGCTTAGTCAAGAGCACACAGGTTTGCCTAAGGTTATGTGTTACCACAAGTATACAGTGAAGATGCAAAACATATTTGGTTACAGACTACAGTAGAGAAGAAATTACATTTTGCTTTGTTTTTCCTAAACAGCAGAGAAATAGATGGCCATAAGGTTTTAGAGAGTGTTTGCCCGATGAAACTACCAATAGATGTTTGAAAAAACATAATAGACCACCTTACAGTTTGAATGGGCAGGAATGCCACCACAAATTTCATGTTGGAACTCCTAATCACTGAGCTTCATTCACAAGCCATTTGCAGTCATTTTATTGGAGGCATTTCTTCTCAAAATCAAGAAATATAGTTCAACTGAAGAGGAACATGTAAGCATGGTATATGTCTGTTAAATTACTGATTCCTTTCTTAACAACTTCTAATTTTTGTGTCCTTTAAGTTAGGTCCTTTTAAGCAGAAAGGAAGGGTAAAAATATTTTAAATAAATAAACAAAAGTTTTATCATGGCAGTTCTTTTTTTTTTTGCTTTTCTGTAAAGGTTCTTTCTCTCCTTTTGTAAAGGATCTTTCATCCTTTTCTATACTCTCTGTTTCTTTTCCTTCTGAACTTTCTGGTCTCCTCTTCCCCTTTCTCAGGGTTCCTGGGACTCTTCTCTTCTTTTACCATTCATGGGTGCTTTCAGTCTTTCTCTTCTTTTCCTGTTCCTGATTTTAACTCATCCTTTGGCTGTAAAGCCATTTTTATATCCCCCATCTTCCGCACTCCTCTTGCTATGGTTACTTCCCACACCAGGCATGGCTGTTGTGTGCATCCTTCAGTCTGTGTCCCACTGTTCTTAGACATACACTCTGTGGCATAACCACCATGGTGTTGTCAGGCTTATAGAAAAGAGGATGATGTTAGTTCAGTCCTGGGTCGGAGTTCAGTGGAACACCAATAGGGGAATCCATGTCCCTCTCCCTGTCATAGTCATAATGATAGCGATTTTATTGTGTTGCTCGGTCAAAAGGCTTCTTAAAACTAAATACAAGCAATTATAAAAGCCAGGCCCTGTTCACGCAGTTACAATATGCATGGCATAAAAGGAAAAGGGGTAGAAGAATAAAATAAATAGTCTCTGAGCAGGACAGACAGGATGTCACTCCTTCGTTCTCATAATCTCTGTCTCCCACAGCTTGTTTGAAAGCTTCCTGACGATAACATACTTCTGGAAGGGAGGAATCTTCAGGAAGGTCATCTTTCCCATAGGTCCATGAAATGATCTTGCATCTCTTATCATTGGTTCATACGATATTTTATATGTCTGCGTACCGCGCTATACATGCCTCATGCAGTATGGCATGCAGCGTGAGGTGGCCTCCAGGAAAACAGTGTATGTGTAACCTTCACATACTTTGGCGTTCTTGGGTGTTCACTCTGAAGGCTAACAAGTTTTATTTGGCATAAATGTGTGCTGCATTCCACAACATCTGATAAGGTGTTTTGCAACCTGTGAGAACCTATGCAAAAAAAAAAACTGACATTTTTTCTGCACCAAAATAATGGTCTGCGTCCTTTGGCATAGTAAATCACAATTTGAATAGGCTCATTGTATCAATGGCAATTATAGAGGAATTGCCTACCAAATCCTCACTGATTCAGTAGACCTACTCTAGTTGTGACTTACTACACCAAGCATCAGAATTTCAGCCATTATGTCTAAATCTCTGTCTCTAAAACATTTGTGTATACCCTATATTCATCTAAATGAAATAGCTGTTCAGCACAAAACCATTTCATAAATTATGTTGAAGCAAACTGTGAGGGTTCTACTTTCTCAGGCAATTGTGGATCTGTGTTCACTTCTTTGAGAACCAATAAAGACAATTGACTAACGGGTTCCAAAACCTTAATATTTCTTCCAGGAAGATCCAAAAAAACGGTTAAAATAAACTGTGATATTTAACATCTCGTCTTTGCATGACAGTGCAGCAGAGGGGTTAAAAGCTTGTTTCAAGAAGGAGTTGGAACAAGGGGGTCCAAAAAGGGTTCAAACATCTGTATTGGGTCATAGCCCCTTATTTCAAGTCTCAGTGCTTCTAGCAGCATGTGCTGGGGGTCACTTCTGAGGGGTTGGCTCAATAAGAAGCTGACGACACATACCAAGATCCAGGTCTATAGAGCCTGTGTCCTGAGCACACTCCTGTACTGCAGTGAGTCCTGGACCCTTTGTGCATGGCAGGAGAGGAAGCTGAACATGTTCCATATGTGTTACCTCTGACACATTTTTGGTATCACCTGGCAGGACAAAGTTCCAAACAGAGTAGTCCTGGAATGAGCTGGAATTTTTAGCATGTATACATTACTGAAACAGCGACATGTACGTTGGCTTGGGCATGTCACGAGAATGACTGATGGTCAGATTCCAAAATATCTCCTGTATGGAGAATTTGTGCAGGGAAATCGCCCCAGAGGGAGACCACAGCTGCGATACAAGGAGATCTGCAAGCGGGATCTGAAGGCCTTAGGAATGGACCTCAACAGATGGGAAATCCTGACATCTGAGCGTTCAGCTTGGAGGCAGGCGGTGCAGCACGGCCTCTCCCAATCTGAAGAGACCCTTGTTCAGCAGGCCGAGGCAAAGAGGCAGTCATGAAAGCAGCCAAATCAGGGAGCTGGACAGGGGACAGATTGTATTTGTCTTCAGTGTGGAAGGGATTGTCACTCTCAAATTGGCCTTCTCAGCCACACTAGATGCTGTTCTAAGTCCTCCATACAGAGCACGTTACCATAGTCTCTCAAGACTGAAGGATGCCTAATCTAAATGATCTCACTATAGAGTCAGGTCATAATGCATGTCTGAAGTTAACAGCTAGAATTGATTAATTAACAATCAATGTAGCTCTTAGGGATATGACTTTTGAGCTAACATGAGTGGGGGGAAACGCAAAAGAGACTCTTGCTTTTATTTTTCGATTCTTTCATTATTCTCTGAAAGAGAGTGTCTTAACCTTTTTTATTTTTATGACAGAGAGAGACATGAAAGCTTTGGATTATATAATTTTTTCTTTTATTTGCTCTTTTGTTTTCCTCTTGTCAATCAAATTACCCAGGAAATGTTTAATAGTATTGCAAGGACTGTGGTCAGCAGCCAATGCGATTCTCTGGGGATGAGAGAGGGAATGTTGAGTTTTAGAAAAGAACATCTGTCTGTTTCGGCCCTTCCTAGTGAGTGGGATCTGTGTGCTATTGAGTTCTGTGCTGCCTTCCATATTGATTATGCTGTCTGTGTGTGGCTGTGGAAACTTTTTCCATTATTTTTGCACTTTGGGGGATTTTTTTCACCATTTTCTGGAGAGAGAGAGAGAGAGAGAGAGAGAGAATGTTATTCCAAGAATCTGCATTACTATCAAATCCAGTTTTGGTTCCGGCTCTGGTAGGGTGCAGCCACAGTGTTTCACTCTTAGAGCTTCTTTGTTTTATACAGTTTTTATTTTGCAGGTTTTGTGGTGTAAAGTCGATCTAGTTAAATACTTTTTAAGTAAACCTCTTTTTAGAAAATACCTTTTAAAAAGAGAAGGATGGCAGATAAGAGAATCTAGAGACTTTGCTTTGTAAGATGTTATCATCTTGGCTGAATTCCAAGGACTTGGTAAATTAGCCACAATAACAAACTGCATGACCAGAAATAAATAACAAACATAGCTTTATCTGTTCTGCTGAGAGGGGGAGTCACCCTATGGGGGAAAGGGATCAAGGTGGTTGGAAGCCACAGCCGGATAAAACTAAACAGCTTGACCTTTTTGTGTGGGAACTTTATAGTGTAAATTTATGCAACAACAGAGATCCAGTCCAGGTCGGTCAGCCTCTCAGGGCAGTGAAATAACTGAAAACGGATCCACTTTTAACAGCTAGCTGTCCTGTGAATAAGTGGCCTGTTTAATTTGTTGTTACTTAAACAATACGTTTGCTGCATTAGAGAATGAGTCTTTCCTTCCAACTGAGGAGGATCAGGCAGTAACTTCTGTAACTTCTTCCCAGAAGGATGTTTTAAAGCCTCCAAAATAACCCATTCCTTGTATTTAGCAGACCAGTGTCTTTTAACTGCCCAACGATGATAGCAATATTTGAAAATCTACTAAGTGTCTGCAATAAAAAGACTGTTGTGGGGTGTACTTTAAAAAGACTTAAAAAATTTCAGTATGGTTATACATCATAGTACTCCTGTTTTCGTATTAGGTTTAGCATGCTTACAGTTGATGTAAAATATTTGCCTACACAATGTACAGCTATGTATTTTTGGCCTGAAAGTGGCTTTAAAAAAAACAGCCATGAGGTGCTTGTTTGTTTTATCTTGATTATGAATACAATTTATTTTGAATCATTTGGGCATATTGAACATCACAGTAAATTATGTCTGTTGGGTTTACCAACTGTTGTATGCCAGGATCAAGAGTTTTGGACAGCAGGATCCCTTGCAGTCTGAACTCTTACATTTTTTCCCTATCTGTTTCTCTTTTAGTGCTGTACTGTATCACTTAAGTGGTGGAAACCGCTGACAATTACTTTGCTGGTGGTCTATCTTATTGTATCTTGCCATTCCTGTGGATTTCCAGATAGTCATATAATCTTTATTGCATAAAGGAAGGATCAATTTGGACTCAAATAAAAATAAACAACAAATAAAACAAACTGTAACATCGAACTAGCACTATGCCACTTTGAAATAATACATAAAATGTATTCTCGAAGGCTTTCACGGCTGGGATCTGATGGTTGTTGTGGGTTTTTCGGGCTCTTTGGCCGTGTTCTGAACATAATTACATAAAATAATTTAAAATTTATTAAAACTAATTGAAAATAATTAAGAGATTATTTATAATAGCAGTAAAGAATTCTTGACACAAAGGCAAAACATAGCACAGCAGAAGAACATAGCTTTGGGGGCATGATGAGGGACCAGACAGAAATCTGGAGCATTAAGGTATCAGTTGGCTTCCAGATGCAGCTGTTTTAAAGCCCATGTAGTTTTTGGGAGCAGTATATGACCCAGCTTAAATATGGACTAAACATTGTACCCCAATCTATATTCAGCTCCCACTCGATGTATTATAATCCCTCTTCCTGATATGCCTATCAGAATGATAGTCTGATGGATACAAAGGCCTCAGTTTGGCTGAGGTGATACACTATGTATGCTAAAGTATAAATATTACTGGAGATATTCCAGGAGAGTTTATATTCTAGTCAGATCTAGGATGAGTACCATTGATCAGGGATGGGGACTCACAATTTGCAAGACTCTCTCAAGTCTGGCTTTAGTCACACCAGGGACTTGACTTTGACTCAACTCGGCAGGATTGGGAGGGAGGACTTGGTAACTGACTTGCGACCTGGACCCATTTGTCCAAGTTGCACTGTCGAGTCCCTGTGGACCCGCCCTTTGCACCAGTCTCCATGCTGCTGCCACCACTGCTGCCGCCACCATATTCAGAAGCACCAGGCCAACATATGTCCCAGAAGGCAGTCTGCTGCCTCCACCCATGCATGCACCAGGCAGCTGATAGGCTGGCACATGCCCAGAGACAGAAGACTGACTTCCGTTCCTGGAGCCAGCCTGCTGATAATAAATGGAATCATATTGTAGCATAAACCCGAGGCTTCTGCAATAGACCAACACTTCTTGCTTATCTACAAGCTTCATAGAAACATAAACTTGAAAATAAGGTGCAATTTGGAGGGTCATTTGTCTAATAAAGTCCATATATTAAAAGGAGTTAAGCAAGGTTGTATATTGGCCCCACTGTTTAATGTTTATGTTAACTCGCTGGTTTTGGCTCTTAGTTAGCAAAATTTCCATCCTTCCAGGGTAGCAGGTAGACCTATCAGTGCTGTTAGATGATGATGTGGTGTTACTGTCACAGACACCTATTGGCTTATAGAGAGCATTGTGGGCCCTAATACAGAGGTCCTCAACCCCCGGTCCGTGGCCCAGTGCCAGTCCGTGGCCTGAGCCCGACCGGGCCGTGAAGACAGACCTCCCATCTCACCCCCTGCACACAGTCACCCCCTGCACACACTCACCCCCGCAAAGGCTGTTTGTGCCTGCGTGAGCGTTCATGCACATGCACGAACAGCAGCACTGCTGTTTGTGCCTGCACGTGAGCACCTGCATGCCCACACAAGCACAGTACCGCTGTTTGTGCATGCACATGAGCACGGGAGGTGCCCTGCCTTCCCCAGCCAGTCCGCGGACTGAAAAAGGTTGGGGACCGCTGCCCTAATACATTATAGCCATAAAGAAAGCCTCCAAATAAACTATGAGAAAACTAACGTTATGGTGTTTGCAAGAAAACCAAAGTTCTATAAATGGTCAATAAATGGCCACAAGATTGAGCAGACAAGGACCTTTAAGTATCTTGGTGTTTTTAGCCAGTGGCACTCAAAAGGCACATATAGGCCAAGGAACACAAAGAGCTGCTTCTGCAATCTGTTTTTTGTTTTTGTTTTTGTTTTTTACACCAGAGAGTCCTATTATATTCCAGCTGCTTTAAAATCGTTCCAGGCCAAATCTCTTAGTCAGCTTCCTTAAAGTGCACAACTGGATGCTTATTCTCCTTTTACTCCCTTGGAAGTAGTTCAAACAAGATTTTTTGACAGCTGCTCTTAAAGTCCTCATCTTGGTCTCAAAGATAGCTCTGCAATTGGAGGTGGGATGCTTGAAGGTAGAAACTAGGGTTTGGCCAATTACCTTCATTTTTGGCAGAAGCCAGATTTTCCCTTCACAGGCTTAACTCATTTATTACTACAAGATAATTATCAGCCAGTTTGGAAGAAAGCTCTATTTGCTAAACTTAGAAGGTACGGCTTCTCTGTGAGATGCCCTATCCACATGGGATATTGATGCAGCTAGATTAGCCCATAGACAACGTATTACTGTACAGAGATTGAGAGACAACACAATTTAGGCGCAAACTCAAACAGTATTCTAACTGATACAGTATAACATTGCTGCCTTTTAAACCAGATAATTATTTTTATTTACTTTCAGTACTAAAGCTTTCACTCTTGCCTTGGCTAAATGCTCTGTCCAGGAGGGGAAATTTAAAAATATCCCATACTGCCAACACAAATGTTCTTATAATTCTGAAGGAATAGAAACAATGACTCATGTCCTTTTGAATTGCCCTTTTTTTGCCTCGATATTCGGAAAACCTTTATTGAACCTTTTTTTAAAAAAAGTTGTTTCCTGGATGTTCAGAAGCATATTACACCCTTTTATTGTTTTCAGGGAAGAAAATAACTACTATGCTGTTTAATGTGGTGACATTTTGCATGGCTGTAATCAAAATTCCTAAAGGAAGGATTTTAGTAAATTTATAATTAGGTTTGGTTTACAGCAATGACTTTCTAAGGGGAAACACATTCAATACAAACTATGCCGCTGGGAGAATTTTTTGTTATTTTATAGGGTGATAGCAATGCAGGACCTTGGAATAACATACAGTGGACCTTTGACTTACAGACTTTTTGAGTTACAGACTTTTTGAGTTACAGACTTCTCTGGCCACAAAATTTAGGTTTGACTTGCAGACTGAGATTTGACTTACAGACCAGAAAAAAACCAAAATGGAACAAAAACAGCCTGTTACAGGATTAATCGGTTTTCAATGCACTGTAGGTCAATGGAGACTTGACCTGAAGACTTTTTGACTTGAGAACTGCCTTCCAATACAGATTAAGTTCTCAAGTCAAGACCCCACTGTACAGTATTTTATTCATTGCTGGTTTATTTGTATTTGGGACATTGGTCAGTGATTGTAATAAAGTTATCTGTCTGTCTGCCTGTGGGATTTCTCTCTCTCCCCCCCCCCCCAATTTCTTAGCAAATTTTTATCCTTTCCCTTTCTTTTCTGGGATTATTTTTACTGACTGCTGCTCTGCTGGTGAAAAGACAATAAAATGACACAATAACACAATAAAAATGCAAAAATAAGAAGGCATACTGGCACCAAAAATCAAGCTGACTGTTAGGAGCATCAGCAAACATAATCTTGAGAAAGGCAAATGACTACGCTCTCTTGGGATTTGTTATACTGAGAAAGGAGAAAACTGAGAATAGTGTAGCTTAAACTCTGGACTTTGAGAAAGCTGATTTTAGTAAGCCAAAAGAAATACTGGGTGAAATCCTGCCAGAAACACTCAAAGAAAAAGAAAATCCATGATGGATGGGAGTTTTTAAGAGCTGAGTGAAAAGAAAGTCACAAACTATTTCTATGTGGAAAAATGGGGGAGATATCAAAATAAACCAAAGTAGATGCATTAAGAGCAATCAGCTGAGCTACAGTCTAAAAAGGATATGTGTAGGAAGTGGAATGAGGAATGAATCACCAAGGAAGCGTACCAAGATCCACTTCCTTTCTGTTTTCTCAGAAAAAGGAGAACGGTGCCCAACCTTCTGCCAGCAGAACAAAGGAGGAAATGAAAGGGCAGCTGCCCAAGAGAGTGAAAGAGGCCCATCCCTTTCACTAGAATACATTTCTAGTGAAGCTACATGAAAGGAGATTTTGACTAAACATTAGGAAGAACTTCCTCATAGTGAGAGCTCTTTGACAATGGAATTGACTGCCTTGGAGGATGGTGGACTCTCCTTCACTAGAGATTTAAAGCAGAGGTTGGGTGGCTATCTCTCAAGGATGTGTTGGCTATGGGTCTTTGCACTGTCCAGGGGTCTGGACAGGATGACCCTTGGGGTTCCATTCCAGGTATATGAATCTTAAGAGTCTCTCTCTCTCTTTCTCTCCCCCCCCCCCGACCCATATTTACTTCAGATTTAGTACGGAGGAAAGAGTATCCTGAAAGATGGATAGAGATCACTAAATACTCCCAAAATTTCCTCACTCTGCTGCTTTTATGGATTAATTTGAGCAAGTCAGACTAGCTCTTGGTTTATATAGAGCTCCATCAGCTGTCCTGAACATGTCTGCTCACACCCATACACTTCCTCCATATGCTATCGCTGATAAGAGGTTCAGAGAGAGAGAGATAAGTCTGGAGAGTCCCAACTGCCAAATCTCTTTTTCTCTTCAGTGGAGAAAATGAAGAGAAAAGTTTCTCAATAGTCTTCGCGTTTTATTTTTGGTTTATAAGTGATTTTCTTACAAAAATTCACAGTCCCTGATATGAAATTTGTGAGATACATGACTAATTATACTCCGGTGTATTAGCATCCTCAACTACTGTACCTCTCATGTTTTAACATAGTTTCTGTTGTATTCATACATCTCCCAGACCATGTCAGAACGTTCTTGAAACAGAGGCAGATCATTCCGGAACACCCAGTTTCTCCTTAATACATTTCTAGAAGTCATTCTCAGCATTCCTTCTGTTGAGGATATAATCTCAGCTATTTAATGGTTTACTGAAACAGGTCTGCAAATTAAACCGATTTGCACCCTCCTTCAGATTTTCCCACATTGACAGAAGACTATGATCTGAATCTACAGTCTCGCTCATCCACATTTTGCAAGATTTCTTCCTCCTTTTCCCTGCTGTGGGAACAAGAAATTACCCTCAAACTTGCACTGGAGAGCCCCAGCTCCGGTTACTACTATCTTCAAGACCCGAAACATCGAAGAAGTATACGCAGTGTAAATAATCTCCTCCTGAGATTGTCTGCTTTTGGCTCATGCAGTTCTTCCTCTGTGACTTTTCTTTCCCAACATCTTCTGAGAAAGTGAGATGCACAGGGATGGTATCCATACCCTTTTCTGACTGCACAGATGTCCTCTTCCAAGGTCTAGACATCTCCAGTTATGGTGGTTCTACACACCTTGGAAGCTTGTAACAATTACAGCAAAGGGGCAAGAACAGTGAACAAACAGAAGACCGTTCCCCCAAACCCAAGGAGACATGACTAATACTTGTACCATCCTCAAAGGGGAGTGTGTGTGTGTGACCTGTTACTTTTTTATTTAATGCAAGCTATCCTTCCCCTTATTCTTCTAGCATCTTCTTTTATTATCTTATCTTCAGCTTTGATGCAAGCGACAGAACTTTTCCTATATCTGGAATGTGGTCTGACTAACGATAGCCTTTTGTGAGGCTATCAGACAAATCTGTTTGTTTTGGGAGAATCACTAAAAAAAGAGGCTAAGGTTGCTGCTATAAGAGGCCCCTGCATCTTGTCGGGTAGTCCTGGAAAGTTTGTTTGCACACCGACAGAATCAAGAGTCATAGATACTCCCATTAAGCACACAGACCTTGTCTAGGCAACAATGTATTGTATAACTAACGTTATTCACTGGCTGTGAGAGCAAACACTCAGATGCATATTTATAAAAGTTGCAGGGTGAGCTCCACCACATGTAGTGGGAAATGGGCAGGATTCTGGGTAAAGATGCACAGGATTTGAAATTAAAAATCAGTTGCTTTAGATGATCCATGCTTCAGATAGGTAGCTACATAACTGGGGAAGAGTGATTCATCTACTTATGGTATGTGGTTATAGAAATACACCTCTATGATTCATATTCTAGTGTAGTAACACTGAAGTGAGATCCAGCTTTGAGTCCTTCCCAAGCCAAGACACTCCATCTTTTATGAGGCGTGATCTATGAACTGAATCTATCTTGACAGGTATTTTGTGAGGATAAAATGGGAAAAAGGAAAGTCAAGAAATACCTTTTTAAAATTGCACAAAAATATGCTTACATTGCTGCTACAATGTTAGCCGCTTCTTCTGTTTTTTCTAATTTTTTTATAACACCTGTCTGATGAAGACTAGATAATGAAAAAGTCTGCACATATCTGTAGAATTCTAATGATCTAATGAAGACTTTGCCCTGTGGATTTTGTGTTGCTCTGCCTTCACAGAGCAACACAACTGAGCCATGAATCCTTGTCTTTGTTTGCATTGCTTATTGGGCAGTTTATCTTCATGTTCCTCTTTATCTCAGCTACTTCCAGAACTACTGTTTTGAAGGACAGGCACACTAGAATGAGGAAAGGCTGACAAATTTTAAAACAAGAAATATAATGAGTAACAACAGTCTATCCCCTTAAACTGGCGAGTCATGTTAGATCTTCCCTAATAGAGAGGAAGCCATTTTGAGATCAGGATTTTAGCCACCAACTCAACCACAATGGGCAAAAATCCTATTGTCTAGAGTAGTAAATCCACTAATATAAGGCCCATTGAGTCAATGGGGATTTCGTGAGTCAGCGCCTCCGTAAGTTCTATTGATTCAAATGGACCCACTCTAACTGTGATTTACTCCAGCATAGTAAGACACAGTTAGGGTAGGTTCATTTCAGTCAATGGGACATATGGAGAAAATGACTCACCAAAATCCCCACAGATTCAATAGGCCTACTCTGTTTGTGATTTACTACCTCAAACAACTGGATTTTGGCCTATGTTTATTTGCAAAGTGCTTTTCAATCCCAGAAGTGACCAGATGATTTTACCAATTGGGGGGAGAGGGAGTAACAAGAGAAGTAGGCCACCCACCCCGACACACTAGCTTGAAGCCCTGTATCTTACCTTAGAGGATAATGACTATTCCTTAAGGGTTCCGGAAAGAATTCTCCACTTTGGAGCAGCAAAAGACAAAGCAAGAAGTTGGAAGACCACTGTTTACAAAACCAGGCAGGGGCCATAGATGCGCTCTGTACCCTGACATTAATAAGCTAGTGCAGGGGCTTATTGGTGGATCCTGAAGCATCTATCAGACAGTATTATTTGTGGGAAGAATTCAGTGATCAACTAATTAAGGGGAAATCCTTTTCCGCCCCTTCATTTTTTTAAAAAATGATAATGACATGGGGAAATGGGACAATTATTCGTTATTTCAATAACTGAAAGAACACAGCAGTTCAATACTGTAATTCTGGTCTTTCAGGTGCAGTATTAAGAGTTATCAATTTCGTTCTTGCTCAAATAGCCATTACTCTGCCCATCACACAGTAAAGAGCTACAACCTTTGTTCTCATGTCAATATTGATTTTTGGAGTTCAGGGTTGCTATTTATGTTGTCTATTAAAATAGGAAACAGTGATGCTGTTGACCAGGTATGAATGTGTGTGTGTGTGTGTGTTGTGTGTTTGGGGAAATTCACAGTCTTGCTTCCTTAATTGTTTCCATATCAACCAGTTTTTCCACAGAGTAACGCACAAGTGTTTGCCTCGCGGTTTCAAAGAATGCAAAACATCAATGGAGATTGATCCAAGCCCACGTGCTATATTCTTTTTTATTATGTGTGCTAGAGTGTTAGTTCTCAACCTGGGGGTGGGGGCAAGGAAGAAACATGCGCTTCAAGGAGTAAAAAAAAAGTCAAGTAGAATGCAAGACTGTAGGATTTTCACAAAGAAAAAATATATTTGTATCAGCTTATATTTTTTGGAAATTATTATTAAAATTTACAATTGGTCAGAGAAATGTGCCATTATTTTTAATGTAGACTGTTTTATTAAGGAGCGTGTGGATTTTTAATTTAAATTTTAAAATTAGCCTTTTTTTTAAAAAAAAACCAATTATATTAAAAGAGAGGTGGGCAGGTATGTGAGTTTCTCAAAAGAAAAAAAAAGGGGATGTGATGTTGAAAGGTCTGGAATTACCTCTTATAAAACCTGTACTTCTTAACTCATAGATAGGGTTGCCAGATACATGTGTATGAAAAGGAGGACATAGAAAGCCAAAAAGGAGGACAAAGGAGGACATATGGGGGGGGGTTCTGTGCACGGGGTAGGGTGGGGTGGGGGGCATGTCACTTTTGTAATTAAGTATTGGGGAGAATAGCTCTTTGATCATGGGACAATACCATAACCATTCAGCCTACTCAGTCTTGAAAGGTCAAGACTGGGAAAGTTACATTTTTTTGGACTACAAAACTCAGAATCCACTGGCCACTGTGTTTTCGTGTTTTTAAAAATGTTTAAAAATAAAAACAAAACAAAACGAATCTACATATACACTTACTGGGCTCCCAGGACCAATGGAGACAATCTGTTCCTTCCTTTAATGGAGACCCATCCCCCTTGTCTTATTTATTGATTTTTTTATTTTAATAAAAGCATAATAAAGAGAAATGAAAAGTTTAAAAAGTTGTGTGACAGATTTGAAACGCTTTACAAAAACCAGAAGGAAAAAAAAAACAGAAGGCGTGAATTTCTCTCAGCTTGAGAAATGCAAAGGGTGAAGAAAATGGATTTGCAGACAGACACACACACACACACACACAGACACAAAGCCATTTTTTCCACCCTTTGCAATTTCTCAAGCTGAGAGAAATCTGCTTGTGTTTGTGTGTGTATGTTCCAGCTCCCACAAGCATAGGGGATAACTCTGCATATGCTCCTGGACCTGGAAACACACTCTGCACATGCCCCAGGGTTTGGAGGGGTCAGGGCAGAAGGGGGGGATAAAAGTTCCTCCTGTTCCCTGGCTTTAGGAGGAAGGAGGGACCAGACCAGACCCTATTTCCCTGGCTTTGAATCACCACCCCCCTCCAAACCCCAGACCAGCTTCCCCTCCAGCAGGCAAGCAAGTGCACTCCCTTTACTCCTGTCCAGGTTTCCATCCATCTCTCTCGCTCCTTCCTGCCTTATTCAGCTCTGGGCAGGAGCAGCCATCCACAAGCCGGGGATTGATTACCCAGGGCTGTCGGCCCTAAACAATCAAGCCACCTTATCTCCGATCTTTGAAAGAACGGGAGGATTTACGAGGAAGTAACAGGGAGAGGTTCGGCTGCAGTCGGTGGGGGAGGGGATGGAGATACAAAAGCTGGACATTTTGAAGTTTTTTAGTCTTGCCTGCCGGACGGAGGACATGATCCTGAAAAGTAGGACATGTCCTCCTTTTGCTGGATGTCTGGCAACCCTACTCATAGAAGACAAGATTAAGACAAGTAGCTTTTAGCAATTTTTTTAAAAAAGTGGCAGGTGCCTGCACCCTGTTTCTGGAGTGTTCAGGTCTTAGTCCCAGCTCCTGGCTTTTGGGGAGGGGGCATCCAAATGTTATTTTGTGTTAAATGAACAGCATGTCAGCAGGCTGGATAGCACAATGGTTTAGATATCTGCCTGCAGAGCCAGAGGTTGGAAGTTCAATTCCCCACTGTGCTTCCTATGAGTAGAGCCATCATCTGTGGCCTTGGAAAAGCTGCACGGTAGACTACCATCTCCCCAGAAAACCCTGAAAAGGTTCACCATCAGTCATAAATGACTTGAAGGCACATTATTATTATTATTATTATTATTATTATTATTATTATTATTATTATTATTATTATTATTATTATTATTATTATTATTATTATTATTATTATTATTATTATTATTGTATATATGTTCTTGTTAGCCGCTCAGAGTGGTATAGATTTACCAGATGAGCGGGATATAAATCAAATAAATAAATAAATAAATAAATAAATAAATAAATAAATTATTATTATTATTATTATTATTATTATTATTATTATTATTATTATTATTATTATTATTATTATTATTATTATTGTTGTTGTTGTTGTTGTTGTTGTTGTTGTTGTTGTTGTTGATGTTGTTGTTAATTGTTTATTATTATTATTATTATTATTATTATTATTATTATTATTATTATTATTATTATTATTATTATTATTATTATTATTATTATTATTACAAATACCAGACACAGTCAATAAAGAGTATAAAAATATTGACTGGTATTATATAACAGATACAAGTTTTAACAAAAAAAACCCTAAGTACAGTATCTGTTAAAAATACGTATGCTGTTCCTAATATTGCTGTTGTTCTTTTTTGGTAGTTCTGAAGCTTTGATTTCTGAGATTGTAACTGCTTACAGAGCTGCATGAAATTTGTTGATATTGTTCCCAAAGCCCCAATGACTAAAGGGACCACTGAAACGTGTTTCATCCACAAGCGAGATGTTTTGATTGCCTGGTCTCTGTATTTTGTTAGTTTTTCCAGTTCTTTGAGTCTCTATTGAGCCTTTGTTTCTGTTGTTTTCACCACCTTAAGTAATTTTTCTCTGCTTGTACTAATATAATCATTTAGGCTTCTTTTTTCCTCCTCTACTACCTGGTGTATTTGCAGTTCTTTAATGTTTGTGTCTAGATGTTATCTGCTTTTAGTATATTAATATTTTAGTATTCCAATTAGTATAAATACAGCTTTTACCATTCCATTTAGTATAATATTAGTATTTTAGTGTTCCATTTAGTATAAATACTGCTTTTAGTATTCCATTTAGTATAATATTAGTATTATAATATTCATCACTTGAGTGTGATTTTATAATATTGCCATTTTTAAAACTCTATTCCATCTAGTTTTTGGGTCTCGCCATTGGTGTATTGACAGAGCTGCACATTTGTCAATTCCAAATTTCATTTGAATATCTTCACTAAATATTCTTAATGTGTTTAGCAGTGATTCTGTCTCTGTGGAAATTTTTGCATTTAGTTTTAGGTTATCCATGCATAACAGATTATTAATTTTTCCAGCTTGTTGTGAAACATGGCAGCCCAATCCAGTTTACTTTAAAATTAATGACATGGGGATTAGTGAGATGTTAAGCAGCAATGGTGACAAAGAATCCCCTTAAAATATTCCTCTTTTGATGCTATAGGTAATCAAAACAGCTTCCCATTTTCCCATGTTGTTCTTGAGGAACTTCTGAATATTTTACTAATCCAAAAACATTTTAGGCAGGTGTTAATCTAGCTGTGTGGCAATGAGTCAAATGCCTTTTTCTATCCAGGCATCATCATCATCATCGTCATCATCAACAACAACAACAACAGTGTGTTAACATTTAATATATTTTAATACAATGTTGATATATAGGCAGCCTGTGTTCACGTCATCAAAAGAGGTTTTTTTTACATTCATGTTTTTCCATCCAGATGCATAGTTTATATGATATTGTGTCAAAATATAAGAATATTGAGGCAGATTTTTTTGTTGTTGTTGCTTTTGTCAAACAAAGCGAGAGGTGCCCTCCTGCTCGGGGACCTGTAAGGGAAGAAAGATGGGATAGAAATCATATTAATAATAAAATATCCACAGGAAAATGTGAAATGCATAGGCAAATTCAAAAGCTATACATAGATTTCAAAGTTGTTTGCTTCTCAGAAGTTTTTGGTTCCTTTTTAAAAATAATTTCAGTTACAATTACAGTTGGACTGAATAAAAGAGACCATCGCAAAGCGAAATTCCCCCATAGGGAACATCATTTTGTGATCGCTTTTGCGATTGCAAAAACATCAACGTAAAGCGATTTTGTCATCAAACGGAGCGCTCGTAATGCAAGGCACCACTCTACTTGGAAAGTTGGTGTATTTGAGAACTGAAGGAGTTAAAAGGAATAAGAAATAAGATAAATTGTTTGAATATTGTAACTTACTTACTGACTGACTGACTTTATTAGATTTTTACCCCGCCCCCCCAGATTTAATGAATGAATAATACAAGACTATCCATGATTTTCCTTATATGATTTACTTATTAACCAATAAATAAACATCGTTATATTAGACAGGATTGTGCCATTATTCACATTTGATACATTGAGGAGAATATCCTCTGGTGGCAGCAAAAAAAAAAGGAAGAAAAGTAAAAGTCGTACCCAAAGGCGAACCTGGGTATTAAGGAAAACAAACAGGGGAGCTGGGGCTGTGTGACAGATGTCAGTCATCACTATGTAACATGAGATAAGTGTTGGAACAAAATTGAGACACAATACTGCACTGGAGGGTCACGCCACACAACAATCATGTTTAGATCCTAGATGAGGGAGGAGGAAGTGTATGAAGATGGGTAAATAAACATTATTGCTTTTAAAAGAATGCAGAAAATAACTATAGAACAAAACAGCAGGAAATAATGTACAAAGTCTTTATGTGAAACATTGCCACTCTGAAACTCCAAACCCTGTCTATATGATTGCCACACTAGTGTTGACCGAAGCTGACTCACATTTAAGTAATGGGATGACCTAGAAGAAATTTGTGATGCAAACATGTTGGGAAGATTATGTAAATTAACTTGATACTGTTCCAGAGTAAGGAATGTGGTAGAAAAGAACGTAGCAAGTTCTCCCTAAATAGCAGTGGTCTGACTGTGCAAGTGTGGAAATAAGACACCAAGTGAGTTGAGCCTATGCCATCTGTACAACTTGGAAGCAAGTATCACTTGCACCAGGGGAACCTCCCATTAAACCAATGCTGTGTGTCAGACACAGTTTGTAACTCACTGTCAGAGGCAAAGTTTTACATCGAAAACATATCAGGTTCACTGACAGTTCTAGATAAAGTTTGATAAATGTGTATTCTTGAAGGCTTCCATGGCCGAGATCCTGATGGCTGTTGTAGGTTTTTCGGGCTATTTGGCCATGTTGGCCAAAGGTTGTTCTTCCTAATGTTTCACCAGTCTCTGTGGCTGGCATCTTTAGGGGACAGGAGTTAGAACTTTGATGGTTGTTGTGGGTTTTTCGGGCTCTTTGGCCATGTTCTGAAGGTTGTTCTTCCTAACGTTTCACCAGTCTCAGTGGCCGGCATCTTCAGAGGACAGCACTCTATCTGTGTTTGACAAATTTCTTAGGGCTGAACTGTACATGCAAAATAATCTGCCACTAGAAAAGGGGAATTCCTCCAATACTGATCCAGTACTACACAAGAAAAAAGCCTTGCTTCTAACAGGTTTGCAGTGCCCGCCCACCCTTTCACCAGCTGCCTTTCACAGCCACTCACCCCTGCTGCCACCAGTATTATTTTTAATATATTTTTTCATTTTAAAAATTTCTTTCTATCCGGGATAGTGCTAGTTTGGTATTACAGATAGGAAAAAAGTAGATTGGACTGCAAAGTTTCCCTGAGTCCAAAACCTGTGATCCTGGCATCTGTTACGTGACAAACCCTACACAGTTGAGCACACGTGCTAACATGAGGGCAGGCAGGCGCAACAATTTTAAAATCTCCTGTAGCCCTCATGACTGATATACAACACAGCTTTTAAAACGTGGTTCCAAGAGGACCCTCACACCGACCTAGAAAACACATGATTACCATGTTAGACTGTGATCCATCACCCGATTTATTTCAATAGTGTAACTTTGCCCTCACTTTTAGCAGATCGTAGTGACCTGACACTGTGTATTTTCGACTTGTGAGGGTGGCATGGGGGGCACCAACACTGCCCAATGAATAATGTGTGGTTTTGTTCTACTTGAACATATACAGTTTTTTACTTACTTACTTACTTACTTACTTACTTACTTACTTACTTACTTACTTACTTACTTACTTACTTACTTACTTACTTACTTACTTACTTACTTACTTACTTACTTACTATTTTGGTTAGCTGTGAGAAAGACTTGGTAGAGCAACTGGAAATTGTATAATTATTTTCATGGTGACATACTTATGCAGCCTTTCTTCTGTTGTTTGACCATTTGGTTGTAATGTTGGTATTTAAATTGCTTGCGATTTTGGAAAGGTGGAGACAAGAAGATAGATGCTGTAAGCAATGAATATTTTTGCTCTCTACTGGTGATGACAACACTAGTTATCAGCAGGTGAACATGATATCCCATAAACAGGTGCCAGGTTACACTCCTTTGCTCCTCTCATTTTGGAAAGAGAAAGGTCACAACCTCTTGACAGCTGCAGACCAAGCATACATAGGGATATGATGGCAGATGTTCTCCTTGCGTAGAACATCTCAGATATCGCTCAGCCTGGACACCACATCTGTGTCTGACTGGTATGTATTCAAAACCTGCCACCCTTCGTTCTGTCGGGCCTTTAACAGAAACACAGTTTGCTGCAGCTGCTCGCCCTTCTTTCTTATTTTCTATTTTGCCAGGAGTGACTCTGTTTCACTGAGGCTTCTACATAATATCTTTAGTATTTTCATTAATAATGTGCTTGTGTCTGCTAGCATGATGCTCAGTTGATCAGAAATGGAGCATGGAGTGGGAGCCTTTTACATATTTGATTCATATGATACCGGATGGGAAATAACTTCATAAGAGTTCATAATGTTTGCCTTGAAAGATCAGGTTGAACCTGATCTTAAGTAGAGTTGCTGGTTGGTGGTGTTTTTCTTCTGTCTTCCGTAAAAAATGCAGCCTATAATAGTTTTATCCGAAAGCCACTACAGTATTTATACTATGGTTGTAAGCACCTACGGGGGTTTCACTCTGGATGCTGTGTTAGAAACAGAGTCATGTTTCATTTGAGAGCAAAACCAGACATTGCAGATAATCTGTCAGAGATGAAAGCATAGTAGTGTTGGAGAGCGGTGGTTGAAGCAGACTTCCACAGTTGAGAAATAGCTGCTGTGCTTGCCTCTTGAAGACCAATTAGAACCAAAAACAAACAAACAAACAAACAAACAAAACAAAACTAACTGAGAAACTCTGAGAGGTGAGAAAAGTTTCTGCTGTGACTTTCACACACAAACAACCCTGAAGGATTTCCCTTTTTTAATAATGAATTATTGGTAGCATCTGTTGCTGCATTAAGTCTGCAAGGCAAGATACGTGTGACTTCTTTCTCTCATTCCTTCAACAGCGTGCCTCACACACAGACATGAGGTTTCCCCCACTATTATTGTTTCTTTGTTTGAGGGAAAGCCTTCTGCATCACTCTACAATATAGGAGGACGGCCTGTAGCTTGGGTGGCTAAATTGGAGTGTGGGGGTGTGTAGAGTGCCGATCCTATCAGCAACACTGATAACACTTCCTGCATCCTTGCTCTCCTGCAATGAAACTCATTAACTAAATTCCTAATCTCAACTCTGTTAGAGGCAGGTCATGTTAATTGGGCAGCCTTCCCTCCCCGGCTAACTAGAAACTCTTCCGAGTTTCAAGAAGGGAGAAGGGGGAGGTTGCCTGTAACTCCTCTGTTTGAAGAGATGGGTCATAAATTCCAAATTGCCAGCTGAAGAAGAGCTTGAAGCCAACATGCACACTGCAGCTGTTTTCATCTAAGAAGCTTTGCCTGGCTTCTACACCATCATCCATGTAGATTTAGGACATTAAGAACAGCACATACGTTTGGAATTGCCCATAAGAACTTGATGCACAGCCTTGAAGATGATTTATCATTGAAAGCTTGCTATTTGTTTTTTGATTTGGGTTTTTTAAATATATTGTTTTGGGTTTTTCCTGCATTTGTATCATTCACTTGGCATTCCATAGGGATCACCAAATTCCTATATCACACCTTAAGAGTGTATGCAGATTTCACCACCCTGCAAAACAGAGTCAGTAATTCTGGCTGTTGTGAGACATAATTAGAAGCTTATGTAATCCTTCTGGTATGCCCATAAAAAAATCTTTTTTGTCATTTGTAGCAGACCCGGCTTTTCCACGTGTAGAACATGTCTAAACAGTTTGATCAAATCTGCTTAAGAAACACTGAAGCTACTCTTCCATAACGTCCTGCTTGAAACTGAAGCGTAACCTCTTGGGGAAGTGAGATAAAGCAAATTGTGCTGCTTATATACCACCCCATAGCACTTAAAACACTTTCTGGGTGGTTTGCAAGTTAATTCTGCAGGCTACACATCCCCTCCCCAAGCGAGCTGGGCACTCATTTTACCGACCTCAGAAGGACAGAAGGGCTGAGTCAACTTGATCCAGCTACCTGGGATTGAACCCTGGGTCATATAGCAGTTTAGCCACTGTGCCACGAGACAGAGGAATGCTCAGAGAGACAGAAGGAGAGAGTAAGAAAGGTGGGTGAAAGGGGGCTATTTTTCAGAAGTTTTTGTTGTGTTGTCAGTAGGTGTTGTTTTCATCAAACATCCATCCCTGGAAAAATACTTGCTGCTACGAATCCTTGCTATGGGGATTCTCAGAGATCTGGCTTCTTAAAATGCACCACCTTTGTAATCTGAATGAGGATGGGTGGCCCTTACTGGAGGTTAAAAGAAAACCATATCCTTTTCGTTTAGCTGTCTGGTATTGCTGAGAAACCAAGTGGAAAATAATGAGTGTTAGACATTTCAATCATCATCTGAATATCTTTTTTGAATGCAGAGCGGTGGATGATACGGCTCCAGTTCTACACTTTCAACCAGGTGCAGTTTCCCCATGAATGTTGTATCTTTTGACCAGATTCCTACAAAATCCTTTCTCTCCACTAGTTTTGCATCTGCAAGTCAGTGCCCCGTGACTATCCTCTTGCAAAAGAATACAGTAGTCGCTTTCCAGTGGCTTTTAGCTCCATTAGGGAAAAGAAGCAGGTCTCTGTATTCGCGAAGGCTGTATTCGTGAAGCAGGTCTCTCTCTCCCTGGTCCATGCCTTCCTTCTGTCAAAACTTAAACCTGAGTCATTGTGGAGGTCCCAATTTCATCGAATGGGCTTTTTTAAGGTGCAATGCGCCTTCTCTGAAAAGCACCCAGTTTGTTACTGATTATTTTTTTGTTTGTTCATTTCATTTTGCCGCCCTGACATTTATGACTTTGCAGGCTAGTTTGTCTCCTCCTCTAAGAAAGCATGGGTCGTTTTGTTTCTGTTTGTTTCAGATGTCAGGGAATTGTTTTTAAGTCTATTTTAGGGCTTAATTTTTTTTTAAAAAAAATCCTTCTTTCTTTCACAAGCAGGCGGCTCACCACAGCTCTCCACACTTCCTCCAGGCTGCATAGACTGACTGGGGATGAGGAGAAAGTTAGGTGAAGAAGATGTTGCTGCTGGTGCCACCCCAATGACTATTGCTTCTCAGGGGTCCTCTGCCCCATAGTTCCCTGGTCATTCTTCCTGGACGTCTCCCCAAATCACTTACTCGGGGTCCTCCTTTGGTTCTTCGCACACTCCAGAAACCCCTCATTCCCAGAGGTCTCTAACCCTGGTCAGCAGGCCTTCTCCCCTCTTTTGTTCCTTCTCTTTCTCCGGTTCTGTCGGACACTCCACTTCCTCTCTCTTAGGGGTCCCCCCCCGGGCTTCGGATGGCAGACGCCCAGTCCACCGCCAGGGCTGAACTAAAAGTCTTACCCGCTTGAGGGAACCTTTCTTTCTAGTGGCATAGTGTTTGGGAGCCCAGGGTCACCTCCATACTATGGTGAGGCAGCTGAGGGTGACCCAGCTCTCTTGCTTTCTCTGTAACATCACTAGACACCCTACTCTTTTGATTTAGTGCAGGTTCTAATGCATTGGTGAGCAAAGTGCCCCATCTAGATGCTGTGAACTACAGGTCCCATTAGCCCTAGGTAGCAAGTGATGAGCAAACGCTAGCAGCTGCAGTTCAGCAGTATTCTGAGGGTCATATTTTGCCCACCCCTGCTCTAATGTGGCATTATTATAATTTTTTTAATAATCAGACCAGAAGGAATGGGTGGATAACTCCTTTTTCCTTGGCCTCCTACCTGACCTTCACCAATCTAGACCAGCAAGCCTGATCCTGTCCCTCAGAAATGCCATGGCCTTTTGACTCTTTCACTTCCTCATGAGTCCAAAATCTCACCCCTGGAATCTCTGCATAGCATATCTATCAACATGGCCGGTTGTGTACTTAGGACAGCTTCCAGAGGGACGGCTATGAGGCTCTGTTACAGCAAACATAACAAAGAACCTTCTTAAAACCCTGTGCTAAAGCGACTTAAGTGTGAAAGAATCAGGGCCAGGGGGCGATGGCCATGGCATGTGATTGACACAAGGAATTAACTGTGAGAAAGTTGGTTCCATCTCTGTCCTGGTTTAATGGACAGAGTCACTCTTGCTGTGAGTTGCAAAAGCCGCAGCAGAAGGATGCTTACAGGCTTAACTCTCGCTGCAATGGTTGATAGTGGTCTAATAAAGGTATCACCTTTGCCTTGGGGTTGTCTGGTTTGTTTGGGGAGGGGGGGTTCTTCACTGCCCTGGTTGCTGGCCATCTATGGGTCAAATACCTATCCTTTGCATGTCTTATCCTGTGAACTACCAAGAACACTGATAATACTCATTAAATTAATAGTAACCATAGCTCTGTTTGCCTATTCCAAAAAGGTTCAAGAGAATCCTTTTAAGAGGTATTGCTGTAAGTAGTGCCTATGATGTATTGATGAGATGAATACGTTCAATTTTTCCCCTGTAGTAAAATGGTACAAACCTGTTCTGATACACAGTGAGACGGTCTGACAGGTAGTATTAATCCCTTCCAGGTTGTGGAGCAGTTGATCTTCAATTTACATGATTTCCCCCCTCCAAAGTAACGTGCTTAAAAAGATAACCAATTTTGTAGGAAAGACTACATGTGCCTCTTTTTCTCTTTTCTCCAGCCATATAATAAATGAACTGATAGAAACAGAGCGGGTTTACGTAGAGGAGCTGCAAAGCATAATAGAGGTAAGTTGAGCGTCTGCTGAAACAGATGTCAGAGAGAATCTAAGAGCACTTTCACAAGAGCAGATTGCTTGGCTACAGGGGCTTCGTCCCAGCTGAAATGATGTCAATGCAAACTTTCAAACTGAATGTTGGCTATTAGGGTGCCCACCCACCACTCACTGACCCCAGGTTCAATCCAGCTGTCCAGCTCTTTTATTTTTAGAAACTGCTGCAGGAGTGTTGGTGCCTGTACCCACTTCTTTATTGTTTTCATAAATTATTTTTCATAAATATTTTTTTAAAATGCATAACATTATAATGAATTGCTCTAAGGATTGGAGGGAGATCCACGGTTGATCTCACAGGTGGCAGCTGGTCAGCACTTTGCACAAGCAGCTGCCACATCATGTTTTCAAAATATGATCCAGAAGTGTGGTAGCTGGATTTGGGCTCAGCGCATCAAGGGACATCTATGCTTCAAACTAGGATTTGAGGAACTTTGTTGATTCTGTAAACAAGGATATCTGATATTCCATCAAACACCACCAATAATATCAGCAAAGCATCCTTGGAATTAAAATAATCATGTTTTCCACTCCCCCCCCCCGCAGCACCTACATCACAGCGTAGGTCCATTCAGGCCTCTTCCACATGGGGGGGGAATGTTGCACCCTTTCCCCCCCCCCCCCCGGTTTGTTCCTGACCGTCCCAAAGGATTTACCAGAACAGATGTCCAAATTTTAAAAGTGCCTTCTCAGAAAATGCGGGTCTCCTGAAAAATAAAAATTCATAAATTATAGAAATCTTGTGGATGTTGTTGGTTTTTCAGGTTGTTTGGCTGTGCTCTTAAGGTTTTTCTTCCTAACGTTTCGCCAGACTCTGTAGCCAGCATCTTTAGAGGACAGGAGTCAGAACTCTGTCTGTGCTCTTGTGCAGTTTGTTGGATAGTTGAGTATTTATAGTTTTGGTATCCACTTTTTGTGGGATAGTTTGTATAGAATTTTTTTTAATGTGTGATAAAAGCAACCCCTCTCAGAGTTTCTCTTATGGAAATACATGTGTGTGTATGTTCTTCCTGTGCCAATGATTAAAAACTGAAAAAAAATTCATCTGGGAAGCTGTAACCAGAGATATGAGTGTGAGGTGTACAATTTCATGAACTCAGCCTCAACCAAAGCAAAAATAAACCATGCTTTCAGAAGACCAAAGTAAAGTAAAATAAAATAAAAAATGCAAAGTCAGAAGAACTTGTCAGCAAAAATATCAGATCAAGCTTTTATCACTTAGAGGGCAGGGGGGAAATAGCATCAGTGGGGAACTGCGTACAGTATGGAGTACAAATGCTTCATCTGGAGGAACTCTTGAATGTGTGTATTTTTGTGTTGCAGAGTTCCACACTTCATGTTCCTTTAACACAAGAGTTTTGAAGTTACACGATGTAGGATGATCTAGTTTAAGCACAAAATGAACACTTCATTTTGAGGTGAAGGATTATTGTAAAACAAATAAATGAAGTAGACCAAGAGAATGAACTTCTCATTGCCTCTATGATCAATTGTTGTTTTTTAATTGGAGGGGGAGGGGAAGCGGTACCAAATTATATTTTAAGTCTTTCATTCTCTCCACACTATTTTTTTAAACAGGGCTATGCATCAGAAATGGACAATCCTGATTTAATTCACTTGATCCCAACACCAGTTTTGAACAAGAGAGAAGTTCTTTTCGGAAACCTCACAGAAATCTACGAATTTCATAACAGGTTGGCTGGACGCTGCGCATGACTGTACATGAACATTTTAAAACAGATATTGCAAAACACTATATCTTGCGTCTGCAGCTTTTAATCTATTTTCCCAGTGTCTTGCAGACACTGAGTTGTAAGTCCCAGTCCACATGCTACCCTCTAATGATCGTAGCTAGAACCATGGGCTGTGGGTGATCCTGGACAAAGCTTTCATTATGCCATCAGGTTACCTCAAACCCAGACTTCTACTGTACTGGGTTGGAGAGGATCCAGACATGGTGGTGTTATATTTGTGACTCTCCTGTGCTTTCCCCAGAGTCTTTCATACTGCTACCAACAAAAAAAAAAAAACGGACTAGTATGCTACTTCTGAGTAGTCTGTACCTGGAAAATCCTGTGAAGTGTCACTATAATTAAGATGTAATCATTTCTGAGGATGTGGTAATGCAGATACTACTGCTAGCTATTTGACTGGAATGTGTTAATCCCTGCGTTTCAGAGACCTCATAAGAAAGCTTGACAGGGATTGGACTCGATCCGTAGCGTCCCTTCCAGTTCTGCAGTTCTAAGATTATAATTATTATATATCTGGCAGCTTACTTTTTGTTTCCATGCATACAGATAATTTGATAGTAGGACATGAACCATTTTGGGGGAGGGGAAACTGCAGTTCCTCAGTCCCATAACCAATGCTGCTGCTAGCCACGATGACTGTGGGGTTCTGGATATTGTCGTCCAGAAAAACCAAACCTTTCTCACCTTTCAGCATGGTTATCTTCTCTGAGTAGATGATAATATCGCTTCCCACAGTTGTAGGCCAGAAATATTTTCCAAATGTGCCATAAAGCACTTTAAACTATGTACCATTGGCTTTCCTTTGGTGTTTTTTGCTTGGAGGTATTCCAGTCTCAGCCAAGATAACGATGTAACTGCAATATACAATATAACAAATCAAATATTTCTTCTCTCATTTCTCTTCCATCTCCATTCTAGAATCTTCCTCAAAGAGCTAGAAAATTGCATTGAGAATCCAGAGCTTCTCGGTCGGTGCTTCTTAAAAAGAGTAAGTGAACAGGAATAGTCTGATTGATCTGGTTTGCAGAATTTGGTGTGAGGAAAAATCGAGTGGGGCCTTTATTCGTAATAATAATAATGAACACCCTCTTATTATGGAACAGATAAAAATGGTTTTGGCAGGAACCTTCAGAGTAGATTGAACTACATTCTCCCTTAACCCTTTTTTGTTAGTTTTCTTCAGCTGGCACTTATTTGTTCCAATACATTCACTCAGAGACTCTTTGTGAATAAGAATAGAGATGGGCATAAACTGTGGTTCGGTGTGATTTGGTGGTCTGGCTGCCCAGCTGTTTTGTGGACACCCTGAATTCATTTGCTCTGCCTCCTCTGTCAGGTGTCCAGTCAGAGGCAATGTCTGTAGGAAGCAGGCCTGAGAGGAGGAAGGGCAAGGGAAGCTGAGGCGCCTGTGGAACAGCTGTGTAGCCAAATACCCAAACCAGTTTGTGCCCATCTCTTGTTGTTGTTTAGTCATTAAGTCATTTCCGACTCTTTGTGACCCCATGGACCAAAGCACGCCTGGCCCTCCTGTCTTCCACTGCCTCCCGGAATTTGGTCAAAGAGGTGTTAAGAGATGTGCCCATCTCTAAAGAAGAATTAAAAGTTGTATTATAGTCACAGTTCTTATATAAAAACAAGCACCATATTATGTGGAAATGTTAACTTGTCATACTACTGAACTTAGCTGCTTAATTTACTTCATTATTGACCATCTTACTTGTTACGTTGCTGACACAACACTTCATAACTCTCACAGGCTGACAGAATACTAACTGAACCCTGACTGGAAAAAAAAGGCAGGAAAAAGAATCTGAGGTAGAAAGGGGACTATAGGCTGTTACTGAGTTGATTGACATTTGCTGCAGCTCCCTTCCAGCCAAAACCTCAAAAGGGCATCACATGAAGGTGCAATAAATCCAGCAGGTACTCTATAGAATTCAGTATCCACTGGCCAGTCAGATTGTATGTGGAAGTTCTGAAGCATTATGGCAGTAGTTGATAGTTTTCAGCATCTGCCAGTCTGCCGGTTTCTGCATCTCAAGCTGCTGTTCCACAGATTTGCCTGTTCCTCTCAGAGGCTTCTGAGGGTTAGCAACCCATCTGTGGAGTTCCTTTGCCCAGAGAGGCTTGCCTTGCTAGAGATGCGAAATAATGGGGAAATCTACACAGTGCTGCTTCTGCTATTGCAGGTCTTTTCCTTGTTGTCTCACATTACGTCTGTTTTATGTGTCTTTGACTTCCAAATGGATGCTTTTCCTCCACTTCCTGTTTCTCTGAAATGTCTTGCAATCGGTTATCTACACAAGGTGACAGTCCTGCCTTGGCAAAGGATGCCATGTCCACGGTGAGAGTGGGGTGACATTTTCTTGGAGTTTCCATTCCCAAAGCCCTCCTTGTTCCTCATCCATGCAATACATTCAGTTCCTGACTGCGGCTGTAGTAAGAAAGGGTTTGTGTTGCTGCCATGTCTGCTCCCTGACAAGCTGTACCATAACGCAACAAAATAGGAACTATTTTTCTTAGTGATTCTTTACCGCACAATGTGCTGGTCCTTAGATCTCTTTAAATCAATGTCCCTTGACGCTCCTTTGTGTAACATCCAGTGTTCCTGTTAGGACAGGGGTAAGCAATTAATTTCTGTAGGGGGGGGCACATGAAAAATCTGAACTGTGTTCGGGGGCCGAACCAACTTTACTTAAAAATAAAATGAAAAAGTGATGTTATCATTGTTTTTATTTTAAACTTGTTAATCTTCGCAAATACTGAAGAGTTTTTTTTTACGGTATGTTAAAGATAAGCAACTGATCAACTTTAGGGGAAAAAAAGCTATAAATGGTTTTGATGTTCAACTTATTCAGTGAGAGAAATCCAGTCTGTCTTGGACTTGAACACCAGACTTGAGCAATGACCGGTGGGCTGGACAGGAGCGGCTCGCGGTCCGTATGTGGCCCTCGGGCCGCACTTTGCCCAGGTCTGCGTTAGGAGCTGCCACGTTACTGTAATCACCTGCCACCCTAATGATACACTGCTATACCCAACAAGTGATGTGGAGGTGGAACTATTGGAGAGTGATAAAGAGGCTGTCAGTAACACGGGGCAGTGTATATCATCAGATTAAGTCCAGAACCTTGGACAGAAAAAAAAAGGAAAAAGTTCAGTGCCAGATAAATCCACTGCAAGACTGGAGAGTATGATTTTGAAAGTAGGTGAAAAAGGATCTGATAAAAACATTCACTTGAACATCCTGGATGGTTAATCAGCAGCGGAGACGCACTGGGTACTGAAAGTAGAACAGACAAGGGGAAGGAGGATCATGTCTGAAGGAAGGGAGGAACCCACTGCAGGTTCATCCATCGCTATGAGGAAACATGCTGGGATGGAAATTCAGGCAAGAAAGAATAGTGTAACACCCTCTATTTTCTCACAACTTCTTGCCAGTTTTGCTGTGACATGGAAAGACTGCTAATCATGGATCATTTCAGATGGTATAGCAGGATCAGGTGTATAGTATCATGACAAGGAAACCTCTCGTGGTATCTCCCATGCCAACAAGGTAGCTAAAATCATACTACAAAGCCCATCTAGTTCCCCCCATTTGTTTCTTTTTCAGACCACAGCTTCCCCATCAGCTAGAATGCTAATGATATGCTTGCTGTGGGGACCTGGGAATTGTAGTCCAAAAAACAACATTCCCCATCTCTATGTCTGGAGCCAAAAGCTCTGTCTTTTTGTAACTTTCCATTCAAACAGATTAGGTTACAGGATCAGACCGAGATCCTTTTTTTTTCTTGTTGGCAACCCTGTTGGCTGCATGATGTCAGTTTTATACTGTCATCCTTCCATCTTCCTCCACTTCCATCTTCTTCTCCTCTCTTATTTTCTCTAGTCTGTGCTGAGAAATAAATAGCAAAATGTGAAAAAGGGGGATCCTCATGTTTTAAACAGGCCAGCCTGACAGGAAAACAAAACAAGATCAACGCAGAATGGTATAGAACAGCTGTTTCATTGAAGTGAGATCATTCTAGCGTATTCCTGCTAATTCAGCAGAACGCAGGCATCCATTCTGCTGAGGATGTTCCCATTCATGGAAGCTAGAAATGGAGTATGAAACTATGTGGGCAGGCTGGCTGACTCAGGCATTTACCAACTGGGAACTCCCTACCTGGATGATGGTTTCGCTTAGGCATGACAGCTCATTTTTCTCTGTGGTTGCTGCTATACTCTGAAGCTGCCTGATTACAAAAAGCAATGTTTGTCCCCATTCTTGTGCTCGCCACCCAGATGGAAAAGATCTTTTTATTCAGGAAGGCATCTGGCATGTAAGCTTGTAAAACTGTTAACAAACAAACAAATAAATAAAATTGTATGTTAATAGTCCACTGGTGTTTGTGTATGGTCTGCCTAATCTGCCACAGCTACTTGATGACAGACATAGGTGCATCTTGGTTGCGCAAGTGGGTTGTATCACCTGGCAGGACAAAGTTCGAAACAGAGTAGTCCTAGAACAAGCTGGAATTTTCAGCATGTATACATTACTGAAACAGCGACGTCTTTGTTGGTTTGGGCATGTAGTGAGAATAGCTGATGGTCGGATTCCAAAGGATCTCCTGTACGGAGAATTAGTGCAGGGAAATCGCCCCAGAGGGAGACCACAGCTGCGATACAAGGAGATCTGCAAGTGGGATTTAAAGGCCTTAGGAATGGACCTCAAAAGATGGGAAACCTTGACATCTGAGCTTTCAGCCTGGAGGGAGGCGATGCATCAGGACCTCTCCCAATCTGAAGAGACCCTTGTCCAGCAGGCCGAGGCAAAGAGGCAGTCCCGGAAGCAGCCAAATCAGGGAGCTGGACAGGGGACAGATTGTATTTGTCCATTGTGGAAGGGACTGTCACTCTTGAATTGGCCTCCTCAGCCACACTAGATGCTGTTCCAAGTACTCGATACAGAGCACGTTACCATAGTCTCTCAAGACTGAAGGATGTCTAAGAAGGTCTACTGGTACCATGCTTGGAAAAAAACCCACTGCAATACATTTTCATGGATTTTCACATTTTGCTTCTTAGAACTTATTCATTTATTTAATTTGTATGCTGATGCAATATTCTGGGTGCGATAACATAAGCAGGCTTGGATAGAATAAACAGATGTGGAGCAATAAAATTATAAATAAGCCATCGAAGAAATAAAACAAAGGGCACCAAGAGGCATATTATCTGTGTGACATGAGACATTAAGTCAAGCAGGGTCATGCTGGAAGGCCTCAACATTTTGAGATGGTTTCTAGGCGTTAGAAGGGAGTAGGCCAGGTGCCACCATGAAGAAGGGAGCTGATTGGGAACTGATTCCACAGAGATGGTGCCACCATGAAGAAGGCCTGACCTCTCATGGATGACTCCTGGCCCTCATTCTACAAAGAGGAGCATTGCCCAAGATGATTAGCAAGCAGTCCCTTTCCCTTGTTTTGACTTGTTTCCCTTTTTGCATTCTTTCTGGACTTTGTGCTTCCGTCTTCAATTTTGTTTATTAGGTTGTCTCGTAAGCTTGCTTGTTGTATCTGGGCTGCTTGGCAGGCACAAATTCAGCTGGTGAAGCTCTGCTTCCTTCCACAGTAACTGTATATTCATGAAGTTGGAGGAAAGTATGTGAGTTAAGCCCGTCATGGTGCTGTTGCTGCTGACGACGACTGGTGCAGGAACCCTGTCAAGGGAAAAATTATGAACAACCCTCGTTGTATCCCATTTAAAGAACTGTTTCCGTCCAGAATGTAACTGGTGTTTGTGTAAGGTCTGCCTAATTTGCCACAGCTACTTGGTGAGAGACGTAGGTGCATCTCGGTTGCGCAACTGGGAGTTTGACCAGGCATGCGACTGAGAGATGTCCCAGTACTTCATTACTGAGCCACAACAAGTTACACAAACCTTACATGAAACACCAGTAGGATGTGAGACTGTATCCTGCAATTACAGGAACTATGTTATTAGTTTGTTTCTTGGTTGTCCCGCTCTCCAAACCAGTTTGTTTTGAATGACAACAAAGCAACTCCCTGGCATCTCTGAATCCCCACAGCTTTCTGTTTTGCAATTAAGTTTGAACAATTAAGTATACGGTAAGTTTTTGTGTGAGAAATGGCTCCAGAACCATTTACAGTTCAGGGTGTGCTCTGTTTACTATTTGGATGAAGGGCTGCTTCTGAAACAACTGGCGTAAGCCAGACAAGCGTGCCCTTGTACCTGTGCAAAAAGTATTTTCTCTCCTTGCTGGTCAACAACATTGTCCAGAGAAAGAACTGCTGTTAAACAGCTTTTCCTGTTTTTTTATTAGTTAATTACCCATTTTTATTAGTTAATTACAGTAATTAAGTCCCACTGCACTTGGGCTAAGAGCACCATAAAGAGCCGTCCCTAAAGAAGGTAAGAGGGATGGCTTGTAGACAAGGGGCCTTTTCGGCTGCTGCCCCCAGACTATGGAATGCCATCCCAACTGAGATTCGTCCGGCCCCGATGCTGATGACATTTTGGCACCAGGTCAAAACCTTCCTGTTCCAGAAATAATTTTAATTGAAATAATATCAAATGTGGGTCCTGATGGCAATTTTTAGAGTATCTATTTTAATTGTGTTTTAATTGTTTTATCTTTTTATTGTATTTTAATTGTTGTAAGCTGCCCAGAGACCTTTGGGTAGAGTGGGCGGCATACAAGTTAAATAAATAAATAAATAAATAAATAAATAAATAAATAAAGATAGATAGATAGATAGATAGATAGATAGATAGATAGATAGATAGATAGATAGATAGATAGATAGATAGATAGATAGATAGATAGATAGATAGATAGATAGATAGATAGATAGATAGATAGATAGATATGATTCCCTGTTCGGTAAAAAAACAAAGGTCACCAAGGTAGCTACATGACTCAGGAAGGATTTCAGTCTGGGCTTCCTGGAATCATATTTGGCAGGCTAACCATTATACAACTGTGAGGGTTCATATGTGTGGGCTGTCTTTTCTCCAACAAACGGACGAGACTCTTGAGGAATATCAAACGGCAACGTATTTATTTCAACTTTAACATCATCGGTAACTATACCCATGAAAGGGTTCAGGGACGTTTGGAGTCCAAGGTTCGGCTTGGAAGGAGTCCACAAACTATGTACAAATGGGTTAGAGTTCTCTGGGTTCCAGGGTCCTGTTGAAGGCGGCACAGGCCCTGGCCCAGGGTTCACTTCTTCTTCCAGGGAAATCAAGGGTAGGGTCTCCTCGTCTCCACTCCAGCCGTCCCAAGAGGATCCGTCTTCTACTGTGAAGCCCCAGGGGCCGGGTAACCCCCCAGCTTCCTCAACTCGGCGATGTGCCATTGGCGCTTGCGTTCCAATTCTCTGGCAACCGCCTCTCGCTCCTCCCGCAGTTTCCTGCGCCACTCTTTCGCCTCCGTCTCACCCCAGTAAGACGGGCGCGGTTTCAGCCCCAGTTGGCGACGTCTTTCTGCCTCCTCATGGGGTACTCTGACCTGCTCCCACTTGTGGGTCCAGGGGTCCTCCCTCCAGACCCACTCCCAACCGCCTGGAATATCCTTCGGTCTTCCCCTTATATCCCCCATCCCAGCTTCTATCTCCTCCCCTCTCTTTCCCGCCTGAATCCGTCCCGTTTCGCGGGTAATCTTTAACCCCTTCACTTCCTCTTCTAGGTCCCGGGTATCTACCCCCTTGCTCAGGGTAAGGGTTCCGCCGCACTCTGCCCCCCAATCAGGGGTTTCCACTCCTTTCTCCTCCCGTCGCGGTGGGGATGGTGGGGGGGAAGTCTGGGTCTGGCTGTTATTCTTCGGGAGCAGCGGCACTCCAACCATGGCTTCCACTTTGGGAGCCTCACATACCCCCCCATCCGAGAGTGCCGCTCGCTCCTCCTCGCTCCGCGCCCACGGACCCTGCCGGGAAAAATAATCTACGTTAGAGTGTTCTTTACCCTTGCGATACTGGACCTTGAACGAATAGGGTTGCAAGGCTAGATACCATCGGGTGAGTCTAGGGTTAGTCTCCTTCATACGGTTCAACCATTGGAGAGGGGCATGATCTGTCACTAAGGTGAATGGGGCCCCTTGGAGATAATATTTCAAGGCGTGAGTGGCCCATCTTATGGCTAACGCCTCCTTTTCTATAACTGCATATTTTTCCTCCCGAGGTTTCAACTTTCGACTCAGATAGAGAATAGGATATTCGTTGCCCTCCCTCACCTGGGACAACACCGCCCCCAGACCCCGATCCGAGGCGTCGGTGAATAGGACAAAGGGGCAGTTGAAATCGGGGGAGAACCTGATGGGTAGTTCGCATATTATCCCCTTCAAGGTCTCGAAGGCCCTTTCTTGGGCTGTGCCCCATTTTACCTTAACCGAAGCCCCCTTCCTGGTAAGGTCGGTGAGAGGAGCAGCTATAGATGCGAACTGGGGTATAAACTGCCTGTAATAACCAATCAGGCCCAAAAACTGCTGTACTTCCCTTTTTGTCCGAGGCCTATACCATTGTGAAATCTTTGTCACCTTCTCTTCTTGCGGTTGCACCTCCCCCTGACCTACTTTGAAACCCAGATACTCTACTTTATCTAAACCAATTCTGCATTTTTTGGGGTTGACGGTTAACCCGGCCTTTTTCAACTCATTAAGTACTCTCCTTAAATGAGTTAAGTGTTCTTCCCAACTGGCGCTGAAAACAATGATGTCATCTATGTATGCCGCCGCCCACTCCCTCTGAGATTCTAACAGCTGATCCATAAGCCTCTGAAAGGTCGCGGCTGCCCCGTGTAGCCCGAATGGCATCTTAACAAATTGGAAGAGCCCCTTGGGGGTACAGAAGGCTGTTTTCTCACGATCCTGAGCCCTTACGGGAATTTGCCAATATCCCTTAGTTAAATCGATTGAACTCAGGTATCTGGCGTTCCCTAATTTATCCAGCAGGTCCCCCACCTTGGGCATGGGGTACGCATCAAATTTGGAAACCGCATTGACTTTTCGAAAATCCACACAGAACCTTAAAGACCCATCAGGTTTGGGTACAATGACCGGGAAGCTGCGCCATGGGCCCTTGGCGGGTTCTATCACTCCAATGTTCAACATGTCTTCTACTTCCTTTTCCATTAGAGCCTTTACGTGATGGGGCCACGTTCTACCATTCTCCCTTACCACCACTCCGGGATCGGTTTCAATGGTGTGCTCTACCAGATTCGTTTGGCCCGGGACCTTGGAAAACACCTGTGGAAATTCAGCTTTCAGGGAGAGGGCTTGCCCTTTTTGGGCGGGGTTCAGGAGTTCGCCCACAGTAATGTCTTCTTCTTCCCGCATCTGCCCCACCTCAGGTCCCAGTTCCTCATCCGTTTCCCCATCGAAGAAGCATTCACGGTCTACCCACGCTTTTAGTAGGTTCACATGAAAAACCTGCCTTTTTCTTTTCCTATCTGGGGTTTCTACTTCGTAGTCCACCTCACTGATCCGCTTTAACACTTCATAAGGCCCATGCCATTTTGCCAGAAATTTGGAAGTTTCGGTAGGTAACAACACCAATACTCTCTGCCCTTTCTCAAATTCCCTAGGCTTCACCTTTCTATCATAGCGCTCTTTCTGTTTCCCCTGAGTTTGGGCTAGATTTTCCTGGGCCACCTCCCAGGCTAATTTCAAATTGTTCCTCATCTCTACTATTTGCTGCAGGGCATTCCGTGATGCATCTTCTCCTTCCTCCCACTTTTCGCGGATTAGGTCCAGCACTCCCCTTGGCTTTCTCCCATACAACAATTCAAATGGCGAGAAACCCGTTGAGGATTGAGGGGCTTCTCGCACTGCAAACATTAGAGGGTTAACAAACATGTGCCATTTTTTGGGATGTTCCATCGCCACCTTTCTCAACATTCCCTTCAGAGTCCGATTGAACCTTTCCACCAAGCCATTGGCCTGGGGATGGTAAATGGAAGTCCGGAGGGGTTTGACCCCTAATAGTTCCCACATTTGCTTGAACGTTAAACTCATGAAATTGGTCCCCTGGTCCGTTAGTACCTCCTTCGGGAACCCCACCCTCGAAAATACCCCCAATAGTTCTTTAGCCAATACTTTTGCCGTGGTTGACCTCAACGGGAGGGCCTCCGGGTATCGTGTAGCATAGTCAATTATCACCAACACGTATTGATGCCCCCCTTCAGATTTGGTCAGGGGCCCAACAATGTCCATGGCAATTCGATCAAAGGGTCTATCCACCAACGGCATAGGTACCAGGCCCGCCCCTGGGCCGGTTTTGGGTTGTGTTAGCTGGCATTTTGGGCATGATTTACAGTATTCTTCGACGTGCTTCACCATGTCCGGCCAGAAAAACCTTTGGCGGATGCGGGCCAAAGTTTTCTGTGTGGCCAAATGTCCAGCCACTGGCAAATCGTGGGCCCAATGCATCACCCAGCTCCTCAAGTGGTCTGGGACTACCAGGGTTGACTCCTCCCCCTGTTCCCCTCGGCGTATTTGGTACAGCAGTCCCCGTCGCACCTCAAACCCTTCCCCATTCACCGGGGTCTCTCCCTCTGGGTTGGCTTTTTGGAAACATGACTCCAGGGAAGGATCGTCTTGTTGCAGGCCCCTTACTTGATCTCTGGACAACTGCATTACTTCTCCTTCCCCTTCTCCCTTGCCTCTTTCACCAACCAATCCGTCTTCTGCTCGTCGCGCCAAATCCTCTAGGCCTGGCCAGTCCCTGCCCAACAGCATCTCGCGGGTTAAGCCAGGGACAACTCCCACCTCCAAGGTTGCCTCCTGAGTTCCGATAGTCACGTTTGCCCTGGCCGTATCATATTCCTTGGCGTCCCCGTGGATGCACCTTACTACCACCGTCTCCCCTAGTCTCGGTCCCTCTAGTTCTCGTACCAACGATCGGGTGCACCCAGTGTCTATTAAGGCCCTTTTTCTCTGGCCGTTGACCTCGGCTGTTACCACCCACCCGGGATGGAACTTCTCACCCACCTTAGCGGCGTTCGCGTAAATGTTGGCCCATGCATATTCTTCTGCTGGGCAGAACTTCCGGATGTGGCCGAACTGGCCGCAGCCGAAGCAGGCGGTCATCTTTTCCTTCGCCTGGTTCCAGGTGGGCGCTAGCTTGCTCTTTGCCGGGTCCGTCGTGATCGTCGGGCGGGGGATTCGCGACCCCGTTGTATTCACGTACTCGATGCGGTCGGGGCCTTGTTTTTTAGGAGTCGTCATCTGGGTCCCTCGTGGAGCTCCTGTGATCGCTGCCTCCGCCATCTTGTCTTTGCTCCGGGGTTTCTCTCCCCCTGCCGCAGGGCGGTTTAACCATGGATCTTCCGCTCCTAGATAGTCTTCCAGTAGCGTAACAGCGCCTTCTACCGACGTCGGTTTGTGTTTCACCACCCAGTTCCTGGGTCCGGGGCTCAGCGTTGATACTAATTGCTCCAGTATCATTAACTCTAGCACCTGTTCCGCCGTTTTTCCCTTCGGTTGTACCCATCTCGTGGCGTTCACTCTCATCTTTTGCGCCACCGTTCGTGGGTGTGTGCCCGGCTTCAGTCGTAGCTCCCTAAATCGTCTGCGATAGGCTTCCTCATTCAGATTCAGCGTATTAAGGATTGCCGTCTTGACCTTTTCGTAATCTCCCGCGTCTTCGGGGTCTAACGTGTCCACTATTTCTTGGGGTAAGCCCGTCAGGTAGGGCGTCACGATAAGGGCCCACTGGTCCTTTGGCCATTGCGCTGACACCGCCACACGTTCAAATATGTTCAGGAACGCCGCCGGATCGTCTTGGGGACCCATCTTTTGGAGTTTGATTGGTGGCCGGTGTGCGATGGCCCCTCTTCCTTCCGTTGCTGCTGCCTTGGCGGATAGTCCTATTTGTGTTCTACTTAGTTGATCTATGATTAGTTTCTGCTGGTCCGCCAGTTGTCTCATCAGTGCCTCTTGACCTTCTGTTATTTGTCGTATCCATCCATCCGTTTCTTGAGGGGCTGACAGCCCCCCGCGTTGGGCGCCAATATGTGAGGGTTCATATGTGTGGGCTGTCTTTTCTCCAACAAACGGACGAGACTCTTGAGGAATATCAAACGGCAACGTATTTATTTCAACTTTAACATCATCGGTAACTATACCCATGAAAGGGTTCAGGGACGTTTGGAGTCCAAGGTTCGGCTTGGAAGGAGTCCACAAACTATGTACAAATGGGTTAGAGTTCTCTGGGTTCCAGGGTCCTGTTGAAGGCGGCACAGGCCCTGGCCCAGGGTTCACTTCTTCTTCCAGGGAAATCAAGGGTAGGGTCTCCTCGTCTCCACTCCAGCCGTCCCAAGAGGATCCGTCTTCTACTGTGAAGCCCCAGGGGCCGGGTAACCCCCCAGCTTCCTCAACTCGGCGATGTGCCATTGGCGCTTGCGTTCCAATTCTCTGGCAACCGCCTCTCGCTCCTCCCGCAGTTTCCTGCGCCACTCTTTCGCCTCCGTCTCACCCCAGTAAGACGGGCGCGGTTTCAGCCCCAGTTGGCGACGTCTTTCTGCCTCCTCATGGGGTACTCTGACCTGCTCCCACTTGTGGGTCCAGGGGTCCTCCCTCCAGACCCACTCCCAACCGCCTGGAATATCCTTCGGTCTTCCCCTTATATCCCCCATCCCAGCTTCTATCTCCTGCCCTCTCTTTCCCGCCTGAATCCGTCCCGTTTCGCGGGTAATCTTTAACCCCTTCACTTCCTCTTCTAGGTCCCGGGTATCTACCCCCTTGCTCAGGGTAAGGGTTCCGCCGCACTCTGCCCCCCAATCAGGGGTTTCCACTCCTTTCTCCTCCCGTCGCGGTGGGGATGGTGGGGGGGAAGTCTGGGTCTGGCTGTTATTCTTCGGGAGCAGCGGCACTCCAACCATGGCTTCCACTTTGGGAGCCTCACAACAACATTACCCCTAAAAGCACTAAATTGAATTAAGTTGCTGACAAGGGTGGTGTAGTAATGTTCGTATAGCCATGGCAGTTACTTTTGGAAGATTTCAGACCAACATGTTAAGCTCAAGAGAGCCAGCAAAATAGTTTTGAAGAATACTAGAAGAGAAAATGATTTTTTTTCCCTCGGTGAAGTTAAAATGATTAATGTAATGTCAGCAAACATGCATGCCTCTGGGAGCCTGCCGATGATCCAGCTGGCATTTGTGTTGCTCCTCGGTCTTATTTTCCTGTTGCTTTGGTTACTTTTGTGGTCTGTTGGGCATGGAGGAACATGATAGGTTGTTTAGAGTCCTAAAACAAACCAACTGTTAATTTTTGCTTTAAACAGGCCGTTAATTTTTGTGTGCCACCTATTTAAAACCCTAGTGCAGGGTCTTTGTCTGGCAAGCAGAAAATAGGCAGCTATTTCCACCATGGGTGACGGGATGTAATTTTATAAAACGAAACACCCTGTTAACTTGATACCTCATAAAATGAATAATACTGTTGCCGCTCCCAGGACAAACAATCTATTGTTGCTGGCCTTCAGCTTCTTTGACACTGGAAAGTATTCTGTCAAGAGTTCAGGAAAGTATCCTTTTTAGACCGGTCATGGTCATGCTAGCTGGGGGATTCTGGGAGTTGTAGTCCAAAAAGGCAGTGTTCCAAACTCCAATCGGTGGAGGCCAATAAAGCGAAGCCTCCATGCTACCTTAGCCCATAATCCAGTCCTTGTTTTCAAGAAGAGCGAAGAATCGCCGTGCTTTTCCAGAGATGCAAATCAACGCAATTCTCTCGATTCTTAGCTATTTACTCATTTATTTCAACTTACTGTATACCACCCTATAGTCCAAAGCACTCTCTGGGCAATAGAAAACAACACAATGCTGTCTACAGACACATATCATCCACCAATAAAATCCATCAGTCAGCAAACCCATTGAACTGGCCAAACCCATCTTGAGATAAGCAAGCAATTCAAAATGATGTTGAACTACGCAGGGGCTAGCAGTAATAAAAAAGCAGCTTTAAGCCATTCCATTTCAATTGACTTCTTAAAAGCCGAGAGGGGAGTCACCTGCCAAACCTCTACAGTATTGTTAGTTTATTCTCAGAGGTGTGGGTACCACAATTGAGAAAGCTCGGTTCCTGATGTTCATTCTTCTGACATCCTTTGGTGGTCCCGTTTTTAATATCCTGGAGTGTGAAGAGTGGGGTGGGCCAGGTAGCTGTTTTTCTTGACATAGCCAAAGTTTACTCAAAAGGAGACACTTCAGCTCCAAAAGCTGTTGCTTCTCTGGAGGCGGAAGCTGAGATTAAGAGTCAGACAGAAGCCTGCTTGTATTGCTGACTTTCCAGAGTGTTTAACGGTTTGCTGCCATTACTTACCATTCCAAGGGGGGATTTCTGGCTCACTGGCCCAGTTTTACTGGCAGTTGTATTTATGTTAGCAGAGGGGAACATGCCCATCTTCTGGCTTTTATTCTCAGCTACTGCCTCAAGAGAAGAGTTCATGTTTTTTTTTCCCTTCCAAAATCGGGTGTTGCTTTTTCCTCTTCTGCATTTCACAGTGGCCTGCAGAGCTGATTTTCTGCCCGTTGTCGTCTGACCTATGAGACCGGAGCATAAAAACAGCCCTGCCCAAGGTGTTTATTCAGTTCTGGTGTTTAACTTTCTAGTGAACAGGGCCTCCACCTCACCACAAACTTTATTTCGCTGCAGCTGGTACACTGATTTACAAGAGGATTTACAAGACAACTACAATTTATAGGCTTTGACATTTTTATTTGATGTGAAGTTTTGCCTTTGATTCTGCCTCAAGAGCAGAGTGAGGACATAACTACCTGCAAGAAACATAGTTATTTGTAAAGAGTTACTTTTGGGGATAACGAGAGTGTTAGTTACATTTCAGAAGTAAGATAATCATTTTTGTCAAAGTTAATTTTTAGAAGTAATGAGGAACGTTTTAGTTACTTTCAATTGTGATTTTTCAAGGGGCATTTTTAGAGCCATGTAGACAGGAATTTCCCAAGTTCTGTACCATTCACATACCAGTCCCAATCGGAGAAGGAAGAATTGTTTGGGTTAGTTTTCTGTATAAGTATAAATATTAACAAGGTGCAGTATCACAATTGACCATTAGAGGGGTACAGAGAGTAATTCCCTACGTTGCGGTATGCTGGACATAACACATTAACGACAGACATAGAAATGAACTGCTTCTTCAAGCAGAGCAGCGATAACCATGATATTGCCATCCTGGCTTCCTAAAAGTAAAAAAAATAATGCTACAAAGTCATTTTGAAAACGGTTGCTGGCTAAGGGAAACCTCTGCTTTTCAGTTTTAGCATCAGATTGTATGATTTCAACTGAGAAAGAAGAATGTTTGTTATAGGGAAGAGAAAATAGTGGCAAGAAAGTAGACTTTCCTAAGACAGGCTTCTAGTTGGTTAATCATAGTTAGAAACCACCAGAGCTTGGAAAAATTACTTTATGGACTACAGGTCCCAGAATTCCTCAACCAGCCTCCCTAATCTACAGTACCTCCGAACTGTCTCATTGTGGAACGTACTTATGCTAACTACCTCATTTGTCAGGGAAGGAAAATATTCCATTGGCTATGTTGATCTACATGGTTTAATATTTACTGTACTTATTGTTGCAGAAAGAAGATCTCCAAATATATGAAAAATATTGCCAAAACAAGCCAAGGTCAGAAGCTCTTTGGAGGCAATGTGGAGATAGCCTGTTCTTTCAGGTGGGTTCTTATTAGGGTTCGGACAGTCGGAAGAGCACCTCCTCTTCCAGATGAATTACATTTGTCCTCCTCAACCAAGAGAATGAGTTTGTAAACTACACTGAAGGAATGAATTTGCTGAGTGCTTCAATATATATAATTTTTCCTTCTCACCTACATATGTTTCTCTTACTAAAGGAAAGTTTTCATCTCAGACCTACCTGCTTGTTCAAACATTGACCCCTCCCTGCTTGAGGGCATCTTTTATTCCACGAGGCCTCACATGTTGGTAGACTCCAAAATAAACATGTGTCAGAGGATGCGTTCTTTCAGAAAAGCTAGTAGAAAAGAATTAGCCGCTCAGTCGACTGTTAGTGAGTTCAAAAATCTGTTACTGTTAGGTTTAAGTGAGAAACAGGAAACATTAAATACGGAATGTATTTATGATAACTGGCAATTTAATTATTATTGCGCAAGATCAATTTGCTTCCAAATTATAGCAACGCTAATAGGCTTTTTGAATTATGTGAGTTGTGGAAGAAATTGTTTACCTCTGCGGTCAGATTCCATGGCTAAGGAAGGATTTGAACCCAGTTCTGGGTCCTAGTCCCATACTTTATCCTCTATACCAGACTAGCTGTCAACATTTAAATTAGGTGACTACGATAAACCCTTATCAGGAAAAAAAATCCCATTATTTTATACCTCTCTCACCTTTCTGTTTTAAGCTTTGAAAGGAAGGAAATACCTCTATGATTTTTTGAAAAACCTATTTCTGACCCACTGCTCCAGACCTTTCTCTTGTTTTCTCTCTGTTCATCCTTTTAATCATTTCTCCCTACCACTCTTCACTTTTAATTTATTGACTCCAGACTAAGGGTAAAGGTCCCAGGGAGTCAAAATTCCATTTTCTAGAATAGGTGAGCAACTTCAAAGTGGTATTCAGTGTAGAACATAAGAGGACCACCATCCTGATGCAAAAAATGCCATCCCACAGTTCCAAACCATCCTTAATATCTGTTGCTTTAAAGTCTTTTAGTCTTTAGACCAGGGGTGTCAAACACAAGGCCCGCGGGCCAAATCCGGCCCGCCAGACCTCGTCTGATGGCCCGCGGAGCCGCCGCCAGCCTTGGAGCCTCCCCCTTTTTTTTCAATGAATTTACTCCGTGCCTGCAGGGAGTACAGTGGTGCCCCGCACAGCGAGGTTAATCCGTTCCAGATTAACCTTTGCTGTGGGAAACATTGCACTACGGAACACAAAAAGGCATTGGAACGCATTAAACAGCATTTAATGCGTTCCAATGCCATAGAATACTCACTGTTGTGCGATGTTTCCCAGGGGCCGACAGCCATTTTCGCGCCCTCCCCTCGCACAACGAGGGTGCCAAAATGGCTGCCATCAGCTGTCCGGCGGGTCCAAAATGGCCACCGGAACAGCCGAAAGGGGCTGGGGCGCAGCGTTTTCGCACCCTTGGTAAGCAAGGGGAGCGTGTGAAAACACTGCCGGAAGCCCCGAAATGATTGCACGCAGCCATTTCAGGGCTTCTGCAGCGTTTTCGCGCGCTCCCCTTGCTTACCAAGGGCGCGAAAACGCTGCGCCCCGGCCCCTTTCGGCTGTTCCGGCGGCCATTTTGAAGCCGCGGAACAGCTGATTGTTGGGTCACAAAGCGAAGGTCGGTAAGACCTACAGATACAACCGGCCCTTTGATGGGGATCAAACTGCTGATGCGGCCCCCGATGAATTTGAGTTTGACACCCCTGCTTTAGACTATAAGGGTAATTAAATAATTAATACTATGTTTGCACCCACTCATTTAAAGTTCTACATTGTGGACATGCACCAAGGGGCTATTTTATTTATTTATTTATCTATCTATCTATCTATCTATCTATCTATCTATCTATCTATCTATCTATCTATCTATCTATCTATCTATCTATCTATCTATCTATCTGTCTGTCTGTCTGTCTGTCTGTCTGTCTGTCTGTCTGTCTGTCTGTCTGTCTACCTACCTACCTACCTACCTACCTACCTACCTACCTACCTACCTACCTACCTACCTACCTACCTACCTACCTACCTACCTACCTACCTACCTACCTACCTATCTATCTATCTATCTATCTATCTATCTATCTATCTATCTATCTATCTATCTATCTATCTATCTATCTATCTATCTATCTAACTTGTATTCCGCCCACTCTACCCAAAGGTCTCTGGGTGGCTTACAACAATTTTCAATGTTTAATTACGCCCAGGAAGAAGTATTTATAGGACTGCAGTTGCTTAACAGTGCAAATCAAAGCAGATTTACTCACAATCAAATCCCACTGTGTTTTTACTCCTATGTATACATTTGCTTAAGGACATGGTGGCGCTGTGGGTTAAACCACAGCAGAAGCCTCTGTGCTGCAAGGTCAAAAGACCAGCAGGTCATAATATCAAATCCACGCGACGGAGTGAGCTCCCGTTGCTTGTCCCAGCTCCTGCCAACCTAGTGGTTCTAAAGCATGTACAAATGTGAGTACATAAATAGGTGCCACCTCGGTGGGAAGGTAACGATGTTCTGTGTCTAGTCGCACTGGCCAGTTGACCACGGGAACAGTTTACGGACAAACGCTGGCTCTATGGCTTGGAAATGGGGATGAGCACCGCGCCCTAGAGTTGGACACAACTGGATTAAATGTCAAGGGGAACCTTTACCTTTACTTCTACATCTGTTTATTTATTAGTTACATATATATAGTCTGTCTTCCAATTTTTTTGTATACTTTTTTGTGAACCTATTTTATTTTTCAATAAAAATCAAACATTGGGGTAAGGACGAAAGTGTGTGATCTGACTCAGCTGGCAAAAGATAGACCTGGCCACGGCCAAGATCAGATTCTCCATAGAGAGGGCTCGATCCAGGAGCATGCCAAGACAATGGATCTCATCCTTCAGGGGACATGTGATTCCATCTAGACCAGGTGAAAGGCCTCCTAATGGATCAGAGTTTCCTCCTAACAACAGGATCTCCATCTTGTTAGGATTCAATTTCAGCCTGTTGGGCCACTCCATAACCAGGGATCTGCCGAGTTTCCGCTGCTGAAGAGGAAAAGGCGAGATAGAGCGGCGTGTCATCAGTGTACTGGTGACAACACACCCCGGATCCCTGAGTGATCTCCACCAGCAGCGTCATAGAACTGTTGAAGGGCAATGGAGAGACGATCGACCCCCTGTGGGTATCACATTGTAAGACCCACAGGGAGGAAATAGCCGAACCCTCTGGCACTGATCTGGTGATATTTGGTCTGATGATACTTTATCACATCACCAGTTTTTCATAAACAGAGAAAGAGAGATTAAAACTGGATTCTTGTCTAGTAGATGGCCTAAGGGCATATATGTTTATTACAGTGTGACCTATATCTGTGGAATGGAACTCTATAAAAGACTAAAAAGAAGAGGAAGAAAATACCATAGAAATAGGGATATTAAATCACATTTTTTTCCTCATAGGGTGTCCCCAAAGACTTGTGCTTTAAAATAAACTATTTGTCTCGTCTTTATGTTCCCATAAATCCTGATACTGAACTTTCAGAATGTGTTTTACTGGAATTGGATGAAAAACCGCTTCCCTAGGGAGACAACTGATCCCTTAAACAAATGATGTGGAACATTAGAAAAAGCCAGCTGGGGTGGAAGCTCCATCTTTCTGTTAAACTTTGATACATAAGAGGTATCGGTTTTGAGTGAGGATACAATTACTATTCATGATTTTTCTCATCCTTGATTTAAAAAGCATGTTGTGACCCATCTAAACACATTGTTTTAAAATTGTCCACCACGGTGGTTCACTCCTGCATAACAGCAGAAAAGGCCAGCACCTTTTTTTTATATGTCAGCTGCAACATTAGTAACAAAGCAAAAGCCAAGAGGAACAAAAGCCGTTTGGCATAAAAATTGTGCATTTTCAGCAAAAGGCAAGGCTGTTTTCATACAAAATACGTATTCTGCACAAAAAAGAGAAAATAAACTCTTCTATGAATGTTTAGCAAATCAAATAAGAAGGAAAAAAATTACTATTTTCCTTTTTCATGGATCCTGGTTGTGGACCGTGTGCTAAGGGGCTATTCTGAGTATTTTCTATAAGCCAATGGGGGTGTGGGGGGAGGCGATGTGCTCCCTGCAGAAATTTGAAAAGGAAAGGTGGATAGTGCTAAACTATTACAAACAGGTGAACTTTCAAGACTAGCAGGATCCTTCATGAAGTTAAGGGGGCCTGAGGGTTAAACAGATTAATCTAAAGTAATCCTGATCCTATGTTGCATTGTCAGGATTAAAATAAGGCCTCAAGATGGACGCTGGAAGCTTGTTGTATCCTCTTGAGTTCTGTCGTTTCACCTGAGGCAATATAGAAGGACCTAGTATGTATCCGAATCGGTACCTACCTTAACCAAACATGGTACTAAAACAGAACAAATATGGGATTTTCCCATTCTCAGAGCCAGTTCTGATATTAGACAGAGTTAATCAACTGTATATTCGCGAAGGCTTTCACGGCCAGGATCTAATGGTGGTTCTGGGTTTTTCGGGCTCTTTGGCCGTGTTCTGAAGGTTGTTCTTCCTGAACGTTTCGCCAGTCTCTGTGGCCGGCATCTTCAGAGCACAGGTTGCTGTCCTCTGAAGATGCCGGCCACAGAGACTGGCGAAATGTCAGGAAGAACAACCTTCAGAACACGGCCAAAGAGAACGAAAAACCCACAACAACCATTAATCAACTGTCTCAGGTGGAAAATACAGAGGAAGCCTCTCAGTCATTCATTCTGTACTTCCCAGTCTGTCCTGCATATCCTCTGAGCCAGCAGATGTGCTCAGGTGTGGTGGAAGATCCTGTACTATTACCAGTACTGTTAAATCTTGGTGGTATTGGTCTGGCGGCCATTTTTGACCATAAAAAGTTCTTCCCCATCCTGAGGCTCCCAAGGCTTCCCCAAGGCAAAAGGGATCTCTAGGGAGCCTCAGAACCTGGAAATGGTGGCGATGAGGGATAGAAAGCATTCAATCTGTTTAAATGAATTATTTCTGGTGCAGGATCCAGTTTATGCCAGGATAATTTTAACTCAACTGGATTTGGCTCAATGAACGCCAGTCAACTGGAAAAGATTCACGGAGGTGGAAAAGAATGTGTACTACAGTACTATGTTCTTGTGATCTACATCAGTGACGTTTATGTATGAAGTTCAGCACTATTTCAAAATTCTGAGATTTTCCTGCAAGTTTATACTTATCATTCAGCGAGGAGATGATGAACTAGATTGGATCAATTAGTCCTTTACTCTTGGGATCCCAACATGGCTCCACAAGAGGCTACAGTAAATCTTTGTTGTGCTTCAAAGATATAGAGACGTCATTTTTATTATTGCTGGCTGCACGCAGCCACCTTTTCTGAACAGCCAGAGGATCTCTTGTGTTTGTGAACTTGGAAGCATGTTCACTTTTAAAAGCAACAGGTTCCTCCATTTCAAAATATATTATATTATACTTCCCTTCTTGAGGCTCCTGCCTGCTCTGTTCATTTTTCAGACCATCACGCACTTCATTCCTACCTTTCCCCCCTTCTTCTTTTCCAGGAATGTCAGCGGAAATTGGACCATAAACTTTCCCTTGATGCTTATCTCTTAAAGCCAGTCCAGAGGATTACCAAGTACCAGCTGCTTTTAAAGGTAGTCAACGAATATAAAAATTCACTTTCTACAAAAGACAAAGGGAAGTGTTGGCCATACTGTAGTTTTATAGAGCACTAAAAAAACCGTCATACACCCTGCAAGCTTTCGTTAGGTGTGTACCAGTGCGTAAAACCTAAAAGTCGAAACGTTCATGGCAAGAGGGCTTTCACCAGGCACGTCTTTCTTGGATGTAAATCAGGACAGATCCAGACTGCATTCGGGCTGTGGTTGCAGCTGAGGCAGCTGTGTGGATTGGATGTCACACCTTGGTTCTTCTAAGAAAGAGGCACAATCCATGCACACCCTCCCATTTGGCCTCTCTTTGAAATGGACGTGTTTCTGACCCTGACTGATTAATCCTAGTGAGTTTGCTAAATGATCACCCCCAATTCCCAGATGGGAGACCCCACCCTCACTCCCTCGCCAAGCAGAAATGTGTATCCAAGGTCGGTGCCTCTTTGTTTGATGAACTGGGATGTGATGTCCAATCCACAGCTGCCTTAGCTGCAACTTTAAAACCACAGTCCTCATGCCACCTGCGTCTTTCCTGACCTACATCTAAGAAAGACGTGCCTGGCGAAATTCATCTTGCCATGAAATTTTGGACTGTCAGTGCTTTACACTGGTCCATGCCTGACAAAGGGAGTGGTCCATGAAATCTCCAGGTTGTATGATGGGGCTTTTTTTTTAGTCGTCTATAAAGGTATCACCTACTCTTGCATTTGTATTTTGTAATGACTGCACGGCTCGCTTTTTATTTCTACAAAAGGAAAGGGCTATGGCTAGGAGCGACAGCTGCCCATTGTGGTTAATGGGGTGGAAGGCACAGTCATCGCTTAGGGAAGGAGTCAGGAGTAACAAGCAGACCTAAGAGTAAATGGGGGATATTAACAGAGACATGGATATGTATTCACACACAGACAGGCAAACAGGGATTCACTTACCCAAGAAGGCATTCACTCAGACATTGTCCCATCTTTACCCATTCATTCACTCCACAATGCAACCAAAAAACCCCAGAAAATCCACCATACTCTCAAATTAAAAAATTCTGCTTTTCATTCTTGCTTTCCTCTGTGCCTGCTTTCAAAGATGGAGAACTGATTTATTCCACTCATTTATTTTAACAGTTTTTTCCCTCCGCACTCCTCATTCTTTCACAAACACTTAACACAGAGCGGATAAGGCAGGGAGTTAAGCAGACGGGGTTTGCAGTCCGGTCAAGGAGATGATCAGGTGTGGTCTGGCTGGGGGTAGCCTGACAACCTGCCTCCACTAGCTTAAAATACGCACAGTCAAATCAAAGATGGAGGCACTGACAGCGCAATCCAGTGTATTGAGTCCTGTTGAGTTAAAGAGGGCTTATTCTCAAGTCAGTTTGTAATTATTTCTCCCTTACAATGTCTTTAAACTGCCTTTCATCCTTGTAGGCATCAGGGAGGGGTGTAGAAAAGTGTGATAAGAAGGGATCCCTGGGTGCAATGTGAACCCCTATCACCAATGTGACATGATCAAGGAAGATGAGTAAGCCTAATAAATAGATCAGAGAAGCCCATTCAAATGTCTGGGTAAATAAAAAAGTTTGGAGCTTGGCAGACAAAAGATTACAGTGGAACCATCAGTCATTCCATAAACCTGCACGTTCTTATTTAGAGAGTTGAGGAATACTGGTAAGCCCACATTAATGCCTTTATTCTTATCAGGAAACAGAGTGTTGACCCTCTAGGGAGTAGGGGTTTGAGATTAGAAGCTGATAAATTGATAATAGAAATAAGAGAATAAGATTTGTCATTTGCCTTTCAATGCATGATGACCACTATTGATGTTTAGGTTGGATTTGGTCCTCTTCTTTATTTATCAGTTGAGTGGTTACAGCGGCATTTCACTTTTCTTCGTATGAGATACATGGCTCTCTTCCTCTCTGGTTTATCATCACAACGAGCAAGTCAGGCAGAGAGAGGGAATTGTCTCAGGTCACCCAGTGAGTTTCATGCATCATCAGTGGAAACTAGAAATGGGCCCTCCCAACTTCTATCCTATCATTCTAATACACACCACACCGGTCCTAGCACACAAAGGGAGTGTAACTAGATAACCATGCAATTCCATGTATGAAGTGATTCCCTGGGATACTCTGAAAAGAGATGTGCCAGCTGAGGGATAAGAATTCTTCAAAGGTTCCCATGTCATTGTAGTGATTCCCAAACTCAGACTCTGGAACTCTCTCCCACTGGAGGCCAGGCTGACTTCATCTTTGCTGTCACACCACAAGCAAAGACCATTATCTTCAGATAGGCTTTCCCTTAATGACTGAGGGGTGTGTTATGCCTTGTTGCTTTGAATCTGTTTTTGGCGTTACATGCCACAAACAGCAAAGTACAAAGTTCGCCTTGTGAACCCAGGTTTCAGAGCCCAGAACTGGGGCAAAGGAAGTAAGGAATAAACTGCCAATCAAAATTAACACTTCTGAACTAATTGGACCAACGTAAAGCAAGAGCAAGACATTTCCTTCCTTCAAACACTGAGTATATAATGAAATAAATGATTCATGTGTTTAAGCTGTAGTCAACATTTAAGATGTGGCAATAGTTCTACTCCTGCTCCTTCCATATCATCCAGAAGTGAGCAACTTCCAGATTTTGGGACCCACACATACACATCCCTGGTCTTCAGAAGGGTGCATCTCTTGCAACATTCACAGCCTCAATTTTTTTCTTGCTTTTTTTGCAAGAGAAAAAAGTTCTCTAGCAGCCCAAAATATATTAAAAATCAGCACCTTATCCCCCTAGAGATCACAAGCCTCCCCTCCTCCCAAAAATCGAAAAATGCCCTGGGTTCTGCCTGACAGTCCTATAGTATCTTCCTCCTAAAATACCCAATTTTCTGAAAAGGGCGACCAAGCAGGCTCAGGCTTTTTCAGCCAGCTCTGAAACACCCAGTCTTCGCTGTGTTCTTTGCAAAGTGTGATTAGTTGCAAAGAGAGCCTTGAATTAGTCATAACCTTGCAAAACCTGGAAAAACACAACTAGGAGGAGATTTCAGCTTTACTCTTCTGATTTTCTATGTGCCTGTTTTTCCTCCCATGCTACCAGTAAACAGAGGTAAGATTAGATCTCAGGCCAGTAAAATCTTTGGGCAAAGCTACGGCATTCACTGGGACAAAAGCAAGTTTGACCAGTTCTGCACCCACTTAGCCATACTTTGGAGTGGCTTTGAAACAAACAACTTGAGAACATTGCCAGAACACCATGAAGGGGTGGTGGTATAAGACGTGGAGAAAAACGTGGCGCTTATGGACAAAGAGGGTGTGAAGAGGGAGTCTTGGCATTCAATGATACACCTGGTGCTCCCGCCCTGTTGCTGAACAAGGCAGTGCAATCCTAGCAACCAAGTGGCCTTCCTGACCTTTGCAAAGTACAAATACTTCCAGGACAGCCTGGCTAAACCCAGGGCGTGGGAAAGAGTTTGTTTTTCTGGACTACAGCTCCCAGAATCCTCCAGCTTGCATGGATATTAGCTGTGCCTCCTGTCTGATGCCACTTTTCCAATTGCTGGTCATGCTCTGGGTCCTGTTTCATTTACTGATCCATCATCACCTTAATGCTCTTGATGGCAGCATACTTTTGAATTCTGCTACTTCTTTTCTTATCAGCCTCTTGACCTCATAGGGCCCATGACAAAGAAGCTCCCTTGTCCTGCCTCTGGGTTTTTACCAATGTTAGACAAGGTCTCTTACTGACCAGCAAGATCTTACACAGGGATCTACGGGATGTCCCCAAACGCTTTCTCCCTTTACAGTTAATCAATTGTCCATGAGATGAAAGGAGGAGGGAGCACAGATTCGAAAAGTTGCTTTTTCTGGGTAGGAACTCTGAGAATCTTCTAGCTGGCATGGCTGCAGGTGTTGCATTCGGATGGATCCTAGTTTTAAAAAGCAGTTTTCCAAAGTAGCGGGAAGTGTATGGTGCAGGTTTCATCCTGTAACGATACAATACAGCTTGTCCCAACGCCCAAAGCAGAGTCAGTGTGTCACTGCTTTGACTTTTTCATTTTGGCATGCAAGCCAAAGTTGATATTGTATACTCCAGACCAGCTGCTCAGAAGTAAGAAGTCAATTATAGCTAGTGATAAGATTATACAGATCTCAAAAAAATAAAAAAATAAAAAAATGACAATAAACCTACTTTGTCAGATGACTTCCAGTGGGGGCGGAAAAGGCATTCTGTTCAGCTTCATTGAAAAGGCAACTCTTCTCCCTTCTGAAACCCAACCTCATTCTATCCAAAGGTCAGCGAGGGACTGGTTTGCCAGAAACAGGGAGTGAAAGGTCACATAATTTTACCTTGGTGGTCTGTCTTACGCTGACGACAGCACAAACTGGAGGTAGAAAAAAAAAAGAATTTCCAGGGGCATTGTGAGCTGGTAGGAAGTTCACAGACGGGCTTGTGACCTTTAATGCCCTTTCTTCCCCACAGTGGCCCGACAAGCCTTCGCAAAGCAGAAGAACATGTTTTATGTCAGACAGAACTCTTTATTCCAAGTCATACCAAAGAGCATTGTGGATCTCCGGTGTTGCTGCTTCTTTTATACATTTTGCAAATAAAGATTTGTCGTAACTGTAGATTTGCAAGTAGTTTGCAAGTGAAAGCTTACAGAATTCCATAGAAATTGAAAATATTTTCTTCCTTCACTGTATTATAATCACACCCATTCTCATAATAATGGGCCCATTCACACTGTTTACAGGCGATATTCATAAAGATATATATATATGCGCCATATTTACATTGTCACACTTCTGTAGTTCTGCCTACTCTTTTATCCGTTGCACTTTCCTACCAGCAGCTTACAGACCCATCTAGGCCGAGCCCTTTGTCAATCCAGGTATTTAGAAAAAAAATTCTTTAGAATTTAGCATTTGAGCACTGGAACCGCAGACCCCAATATACTGAAATTAGAGTTCTTATTGTCAACAGCTCACTGATGTAACTGGGCCGTGGGGTGCTGGTGGCATATAGCTAGAGCTTTGATCCAGGGCACTGGAATTTAGAGTTTGTTCCCACTGTTGGAATCAAGTGGCAGAGGGATCCAATATTTTTTGGATTTGAGCTGAAGTCACATGGACTTGAGCCGAAGTCTGAAACTTTTCTGTCGGTATACGCATCCTCACCTTTGTAGCCACTGCCTCGGGCTCCCCACCACCGTCTCCATGTCCTATCAGGTGGATCAAAGTGTAGGGCCGTGGGGAAAATGGAAAGAGAGGGAGAGGAGGACAAGAGGGAAAGGGGTGAGGGTGGGAGAGATCCCTGAAGGGTCGCTGGGTAGGTGGGTGGGTGAGCAAGTGAGGGGCAGTGATGAGTGGACAAAGAGTCAACTGGGTGGGCATCATCTTTTCAGCAAGCCCAGTACTTGTGTTTTTGTTATTTGTTTTAATTCTCTTTAAAAAAGCAGACGGGGCATTCACAGATGCGGAATTTATTCCAATTAATCGATTGCACATCCAACCCAACATAAACAGTGTTCTGGCAGGGGAGGAGAAGAACATGCTCCCCTGGCACTGTGCTCCTTGTGTGTATGCAAACATTTAAATCTTTTTTTTTTCTTTTTTCTTTAAAGGAGAATCTGATACAACTGTAGGGGCTTTTGTCAATGGTATCAAGCCCCCAGAGGGTCCAAAATTTTGCTGCTGGCAAGAGGCAAACTCACACACTGCAGAAATGCACTGCCTTCGGCAGGAAACACCAGGCAGCCCGAGTCAATTGTTGTCATGTGCCCAGCCCCAGGTGTTTCCTCCCATGTGTGTCAATTTCACAGGACCCAAGCATAACCAATTGGGCAAAACAGAAAACCAACCAACCTGGATGTCAGAATGGCTAGCTGCAGCTTATGCCATTTCCTTTTCTTCTTGACCTTTTATTGCTGAGTTTTGAGATATCATGCTTTTTCTCTCCGAGATGGGGGGGCAACCATGGCTTCCTACATCTCCACCTCAATGAGCTAGAACTAGAATTCCTACCTCAATATAGTTCTTTGAGAAAGGGTGGCGGTTTTATTTTCTTGGAATAAGAAGTGTGGGTGTAGTCTCTTTCCAAAGGGGGAAAGTGTGCTCTACTAGCCCTTCTGACTTCCAGGGGAGGCGCTTGTAAACTAACTGAGAGCATGTCCAGATGGGCATATTGCTTGCTCTCTGGATCACTTTTGGTGCTATTTGGTTGGAATCAAATTATGGTGTCCACTTACGTTTTGACTTAGAGTGATCCATATCACCCCTTTTTAGAGCTGTCCTGCTTTTCCATGGCACAGCACCAGGGCTATCGTTTCTGGTCGTGGTTCAGAGCTATCCTGATTATCCTGTTCCATAGGCTGTGTAGACGGTTAGTTTGCGCCCAAATAGAGCTGTGGGCAATGTTATCTGAGGTGACAACCTTGTGAGGTATTGGGTGTATTGTAGCATTGAAAGGGATGACAGAGAACCCGCTCTCCTTTATTTTAATCTATTCTACTGTTTAAATCTGTCTTAATATGTTTCCCTGTTGATGCAGTGCTATTCTAGATAAATGAGATACATGGGAGATATTATATATACCATATAGGCTCGGTGCATTGCTATTGTGCTATGTTAGTTATTATTATTTTTTTAAGAACAAAAAATGGAAAGTCCCCACAACTCACTGAATGATAGCCGGAGGAAAAGGTGGAGAAGGAGGGGGGGAGGAAGGAAGTGTCATTAGTCAAACGTGACACAAACTGAAGCAATGCAAAGACCTGCCCGGATTTTTTTCACCACAGAAGCCGCATCAGTCAGTGTGAGCGGAAGGATCACTCAAATGAGAAATAAAATAGATTGTAATAAAGATAAGAGGCTTTTCAGAACAAAGTAGACTGCTTCAAGATGGACCTGTAGTGCTGACGTAGGATGTCCTCTCCCCAAAAACCAACAACGATCCCCTTCCAGTAAACAGTTTAACCAGTAAACATTGGCATTGATATTGGCCTCATTTCAACATCAAGTTAAAACTCGGCCTTTCACTCAACTTTTGAGTCCCCAGTAACGGTAGTTTGACATTGGCACATTGGGAGGCATGTTTTTGTCCTTTATTTTGTTTTTGTTTGGTTTTTCCTGTCAAATAGTTTTCTATTGTTTTAAAGTTGTTTTTATTGGCTGTAGCGCGCCCTGAGATTTCTACATATAAGATCACTTAAATAGCTGGCAAGTGCTTTCAGAAAGCTTAGGAACCAAGCAAGGGGGAGTCATCCTCTTGTTATTTGTTTCCAGCAATTGTTCTAAGCACACTACCTCTAAATTTATTTTATGTTATTTTATTTTATTTTATTTATATGCCGCCCACACTACCCAAAGGTCTCTGGGCGGCTTACAACATTTAAAATACAATAAAAATTTGTAACAATTAAAATACAATTAAAATATATATAAAATTGCCATCGGACCCACAGCTAATATTATTTCAATTAAAAGCCTTGTGGAACAGGAAGGTTTTGACCTGGCGCCGAAATGTCATCAGTGTTGGCGCCAGACGAATCTCAGTCGGGAGGGCATTCCATAGTCTGGGGGCAGCTGCTGAAAAGGCCCTTTGTCTACAAGCCGTCCCTCTTACCTCCTTAAGGGACGGCTCTTTCAAAAGGGCCCCCTGGCTAGATCTTAACTGCCGGGTAGGTTCATATGGAAGGAGGCAGTCCTTCAGGTATCCAGGGCCCAAGCCCTGAAAATATAGATGTTCATGGGATCATTTTTCATGCTCAAAAGCTCTATTATTAATTCAATATATTTGAAATATACAGGTCTGTATACATATAAATAAATGTATCCCTGGTTATACAAAAACACTAGTTTTACTCCATCGTGGAATAATTGGTTGGCAAAGTTATATGCAGTGGTGCCTCTCTTAGTGATTGCTCCGTTTAACAACGAAATCGCTTAGCGACGACTTTTCCGGAGTGTTTTTGCACTTCGTTTAACTATGGTCCCTATGGCCGTTTTCGCTTAGCGATGGTTGGGACCATGCTTTGCATAGCAATTACATTTTAGGTCCCCTGTTTTGCTTAACGATGGTTTAAACAGCCTCATGTTTGCTGTTTTTTAAATGTTTTCCTGTTATTTATAAAGTTAGAGTTTACTGTTTAAAATGTTTGAAATCATAAAGTGCACTTAATAAACCCTTTGTTAACCAAATTAGACTTTGTTCTGACTCTTTTAATTTATTGTTGTATTTTTCCCATTGAGGTGCATTGAATAGGTTTCAATGCATTTCATTTGGGGAACCGCGTTTCGCTTAGCGATGTTTCCTATGGCGATTTTCGCTTAAGGACGGCAATTCGTTCCTATTGGAATGGATTATCCGGTTTTCAATGCATTTCAATGGGAAACCGCGTTTTGCTTAGCGATGAAATCGCTTAGCAGCGATTTTTTTTGGAACGAATTAACATCGCTAAGCGAGGCACCACTGTAATCATAGAGTTCAGCCATTTTGTCTAGAATGACCTTTGTCCTTGAAGTGGCCATTTAGGGCAGGAGTAGATATGTGCCAGGGATCTAGAAATCATTTTTCTGCCCCCATGACCTCCAGGAGGTCCCAAACCATCCCTTCTGTGTGAACCTGCAAGTGATTGGAAGATAACTTTCAGTTCAGGGGCAGGAGACTAACTCCGCTCTCAGTTTTCCAGGGACAGTGTGAGTCTCACCCTTTGGTCTCAAGTGACAAGAGAACAGTTAACTTCCCTGTGGATGACCTTGTGTCTATTTAACCAAAGTTCTCTGAGGTCTGTCTCAAAGGGATGTAAATATTTCCTGGTTCATAACCTCTGTCAATCTCTGAGCCATCAGACCTAAATGCAAACCAGCACACACCCTTTTAATGTTCGTTATAAGGGCTCTCTTTGTATTTTATGATGTGTGGTCTCATTTCTTTTTACAGGAGCCTTTCCAAAGCTGCTTGAGGACAGTGGAAGTTGTAGGCTAACACATTTGAAGGACATTTCAGTTCGAGGCTGTTCTAGGGCTAGATGCTGTTGCAAAGAAATTCTGTCTAGGAAGAGTAGTGTTACTTCCATGTCCCCAGTCACCTGGCCCTCATTGGTACCTCCGTTACCAAAAAACACATGGGAAAATAAGAACCTTGTCTCCACCTGGACATGAGAGAGCCTAGAAAACAAAAAGGCTTTCTCCCCTGATAAATTCACTAAGTCAGCAATAGAGCTTGGAAGAATTACTTTCTGAAACACAATTCCCTAAATGCTTTAGCTAGCATACCAACAAGTAATTTTTCCAATATATGCAGATGATACTTATTTGCTGCAATACAGAATGGAGATCCCTAAGTCAGCTGTGCTAGCAATTTCATCATGTACAATTTAACAGCCTCTGCTACAGTTCACCCTCCTTTAGTAAATATATAGTAAATATATTTATATTTAGTAAATATATATATTTACTAAAGGAGGGCGAACTGTAGCAGAGGCTGTTAAATTGTACATGATGAAATCGCTAGCACAGCTGACTTACGGAGCACCGTTCTGTATTGTAGCAAAGAAGTCCCCGATGGAAAGACTGGAATCCAAATTTTTAAGAGCCATATTACAGCCACCAACAAATGCACCAAATGCAATGGTGTGCTTGGAAACCATCTTAGGTACCATTGAGACTAGACTCTGGGTTGCAATCATGATCTACTGGCTAAAACTGAACACTCTGGCTCATGGACTTGTCCATCTGCTATTAAAAGATAATTTTGCCCCCACTTGGCTAAAATTGTTGAAGAACAAATTAGGGCATTATGGTCTCTCACAACAATTCTTAATGTCCATGAATAGAGACCAGACCAAGAGCCTGGCTAAACAAAGGATTTTAGATAGAGAAAGACAACATGACCTGAACAGAGTTAACAGTCGTATAAGAGAAATAAGCCCTATGAATAGAATTATACCAATGTCCTACATAAATGAATTAGATAACCCTGACTGCAGAAGGGCAGTTACGTTAATGTGCTCAGATATGTTACCTTCAGCTGTATTGGAAGGGAGATATAAGAAAATTGCCTATTCGAAGCGACTATGTGTGTGTGCTGAGGGGAAGATTAAGACTTTGCATATTCCCTTTGAGTGCAAAATACATGAACATATCTGGGAATGGTATTTTAATCCTATAACATCATATATGGAGGGGAGAGAAAGAGAAGGTGGTCTTGAGAAGTTGCCAATGGATAGAAACAAAAAAAAACTGTAAAGTCACTTAATAGGGTCATTTAGCCATTAAATTGAGGGGAAATTGGATAACCCAATCTGATAAAGATGAATAGTAAATAGGTCTGTAAATAAGAAGCCTAATTTTATTTAAATGTAGAACGTATTATACAAAATGCCACTGTAGTGTATCTTCTAAGTAATTTTAAATACTTTTAATCTCAAATGTTGAAAGTTACTGTTACATAATCTTGTTGATGATTTGTTATGGTTGTGTTATTGAGCACTTTGAGTCTGATGGCCATTGGCTAATAAACTTAGCTAGTACTGTATCTAACTTCCTGTTTGGAAGTCAGCATCCGGAATGTTCTTAGTATGGTACAGAGGCCCTACTTTCTATATATTTGTAGAACAAAATGTACAGGGCATCTGAAGTGGGCCTTAGCCCCCCAAAAGTTTATATCAAATAAAACTTGTTAGTCGTTAAAATGTCACAGTCAGTTTGATTTTAGAGCAGGGGTTCCCAACCTTTTTCAATTTGTGACCCCCCCCCTTTATAATAGCTATGTAACCTGTGAACACCACCCCCACATTTGAATAAAAATGTGATTGTTCCCTAGTAGTGCTGACAATGATGCAGCTGCGCCTTGCCACCAACTTCAAAACAGCGGTACTCAGGGAGGGGTCAAAACCATCATGCAGAAAAGTTCCCCCTTAAAAACAAACATGAAGCGTTCCTTACACCTGCTGCAGAAGAGATGCACTGTTTGTTTTTGTGTTCCCGTCCTAGGGATTTGTCGTATGTGTATTTTTTTTTCTTCTTTTTCTCTTTCCTCCCTTTTTTTAAGGCTCTCTGGAAGTGAGGCGTTTTCGTTCAAATCCCTTTCTTGTGGAAGTGGCAGCAATTATATCTTTCTGCTAGCATTTCTTTTTTTAATAAAAAATAGTCCAGGTCCCCCCCCCCATCTCAGAGAGTAGAGGCTTCTTTATCCCCCAAAGGGCTTGTTTCTCGTACATACCTATACACACAAACTTTCATATCCTGTTCTGGAAGGTGAAGGAAGAAATTGTTTAACAAGGGCTTGTTGTTGTTGTTGTTTAGTCGTTAAGTCGTGTCCAACTCTTCGTGACCCCATGGAGCACACCAAGCCCTCCTGTCTTCCACTGCCTCCCCGAGTTTGGTCAAATTTATGTTGATAGTTTCAATGACACTGTCCAACCATCTCATCCTCTGTCGTCCCCTTCTCCTCCTGCCTTCAGACTTTCCCAACATCAGGGTCTTTTCCAGGGAGTCTTCGCTTCTCATGAGATGGCCAAAGTACTGGAGCCTCATCTTCAGGATCTGTCCTTCCAGTGAGCACTCAGGGTTGATATCCTGCAAAATGGATAGGCTTGATCTCCTTGCAGACCAGGGGACTCTCAAGAGTGTCCTCCAGCACCACAATTCAAAAGCATTAACAAGGGCTACAGCACATATAAAGTGGCCCACGACCCCCAGGGTGGGAAACACTGTTTTCGAGTGTGATACAATCCACATGTGGGACATGTCCCAGAAAGGCAATGAATATGCTACTCATTTTGGAACCAGTTACCTCAGGAGTTGGTGAGAATGCCTCCAACACTGGATAAAAACTTGGATAATCACCTGGCAAATATGCTTTCATTGTTTTCATTGTATTCCTGCGTTGAGCAGGGGGTTGGACTTGATGGCCTTGTAGGCCCCTTCCAACTTCACTTTTCTACGATTCTATAATTTCTATGATTCTATTAAGAATTTTTCTGAACACAGTGGAGGCAGAAGCTACAAGACGTCCAGTTTTCCACATAGTAATAATTACAGTTGATTGCCTTTAGTGTCTTGGTACGTGTGAAGAAAATCTTAGAGGGATCCTTCTAGATGTTCGCCCTGCTGCCTCCTGAGTAACAGGAGTAGACTAGTCTGAAACCCAAGGTAGATCCAACTTGTCTTGCGTTAGTGAGGCCTTGTATACCCACCATTTTTCCACTGCTTCTTCTAACAGCCTTCTTAATATCTAGTCTATCACAGAGTCATGGTCTAGCTTTGTCTTTGCTTATTGTGGTAGACCATACGACCAGGGCAATCTGCAGTTTAGTTAAGGATGTTTTGCTCCATTTGACTGAAGAAGGAGAGCACTGTGAAGCCTGGGGCAAAGTCCCAATAGCCCCTCCTTAGTTATTCCTCTGTCTTTCAAAAAAGAATACAGGTAAGTGGCTTAGCAAGTGGCTGTACGTAAATCGTGCCGCATTTCCATTTGGCAAATGATTGGTTGCTTGAACTCAATGAAAAATTCCTTTTGCTACAGATTTTCTTTTCCATAATGAACAATGTTTTGAAAGGCCTTCTAGCTTAGTTTGAATTTTATGTCTTTTTTTCATATTAGGAAATGTTAAAATGCAGCAAGAATTCGGAAGGCACCGCTGAACTGGAAGAAGCTCTAGCCACAGTGCTTGATATCATCAAGTCTGCTAATGACTCCATGCACCAGATAGCAATTACAGGTTATGAGGTAGGTATTAAGCAAATCAAATTAAGTCCATCAGTTTTTCAAACCCGAGAGTGGCTTGGAATGTTACTGGTGACTAGAAACTCTTAAGTTCCGAAATGCCCCTGGAGAGAAGTGGCAGGTTGAGTTTCACAAAGTACTTTCTTGGGCTTGGTATGATTCAGAATCTTTATCAATGTAGATGTAGGCACAGACTACAGGTGTAGGCCCATCATATTTGTGGATAACACTAAACTAGGTTGGGTAGCTAATACTTCAGAAGACATCATCAGATTGGAGGACTGGGCCAAAACAAAAGGAATTTCAGCAGGGAAGCATGTAAAATTCTTTATTTAGATGGGGAAAATGAGATGCAGAAATATAGAATGTGTGATGCTTCGTTTGGTTGTAGTTTCTATGAAAGGGGTCTAGGGGTCTTTGGAGACCCCAAGCTAAGCATGAATTTCAACAGTATGATGTGGCAACCACTCTGTTTGACGTTAGTCTGATCTCACCTGGAAAGCTAAAATCCACTTCTAAATAAGGTGACTTAAGTTGAGAAATGTTCTAGAAACTAAGTAATATGAGGAACAGTTGAGGTAGCTAAGTATGTTTAGACTGGAGATGACTCAGAGGGGATATAATAACCACTTTCAAGTTTTTGAAGGAAAGTGGAGTAGAAGATGGAACAGGCTTATTTCCTGTGGCTCCAGAGGTAAGGAATCAAGGAAATGGATTCAAATTACAAGAAAGGAGGTTTCAATTAAACATTAGGACAGATGTAAGAGCTGTTTGGACTCCCTTGAAAGATGAAGGACTTTCCTGCATTGAAAGGCTGTCAGGAATGCTTTAGAAGTAGATTTTCTTCTTTGTCTTACTTCCCTGGCCATAGTTCTATTCTTTTGCCTGGAAACAGGATATCTGAAGGATCACCACTTTTAATTCAAACCACTCACTCTCTCAGCAGGACTGCGTGCTCTCCAGTCTTCTGTTGATCAGTCCTTGTGTGTCCCCCCCCCCTTGGGAATTCTACCTTCGATCTCATTTTTGGTTTTCTACCATTTTGGTAAAATATTTGTTCCACAGAATTCCCAGGTTTTCTTTTATTAAAAGATAGGGCTTTTGTTTTATTATATTCCTTCTGGGTTTTTTTGTGCAATTTCTTCCTGCCACTGAAGATTCTTTTTGATTCTTTCTTCATTTTGATTCTTTCTTCATTTTATCAAATTATTATTGTTAACACGAAACCTAAATTTTGTTCACTTAGAAGTTTTGCTAACTTTTGTTAAATGGGAAGTTAGTTTGTACTTCGGAAGTATAAATACGAAATAACTTACTTGTTGGTGTAGATCTAAACTTATAGATATACATCCATAATGTTTAATGTCGGGGTAGCCAAGATGATGGCCTCCTAATTTTTTAGACTAGAACTCCCATAACACCTCACTATTCCCCATGCTGGCTGTGGCTGATGAGAATTGTCATCCAAAACATTAAGAGGCCACTAAGTCACCTATCCTTGGTCTGCAGTGGCTAACAAAATCTCTTTACAGTTGCAAATCCCTCACCTGAAAAAGCCAGGGTGAATGAAGGACTTTTTGCATGCAAAGCATGTGTTCTACCGCTATGCTACAGATCTTCCCAAGAAAAAATGTATATATATATATATATATATATATATATATATATATATATATATATATATATATATATATATATATATATATATATATATATATATATATATATATATATATATATATATATATATATATATATATATATATATATACACATATACATATACATATACATACATATACATATATATATATATATATATATATATATATATATATATATATAGAGAGAGAGAGAGAGAGAGAGAGAGAGAGAGAGAGAGAGAGAGAGAGAGAGAGAGAGAGAGAGAGAGAGAGATAGATAGATATTCTAAAGTAAGTGAATAAATGAACAGATATTTAAGGTAAAATCAGCATTCACAGCAATGCTTTCTTGAAAGACAACTTTCTAATCTTCCTCTAAAACAAGGTGGGAGTGTATTCACAGTTCATGCAGAAAGTGGTGGAACACATCTAGTCTTTTTTTACAGAGTGTGCAACCGAAAATGTTTTGGAATCTCTTATATTTTGTCATGCAGAAGTTCTTGAGGGACAAAGCTGTATGGAAGATGTTTGCCTACTACAGAAAGGTTGAAAAGCAAGGTCTTTGTAGGGAAACTGAGAGTGCAACAGGAAGAGGCATAATTTATGGTTAAAAAATCATTATTTTTCAATAATTGGTTTTCCTGCCTGCTCACGTGAAGTCAAATTAAGTCAAAATCATATTCTTTACACACCACTTGAAGGAGATAAATTAGTTTCAGTTTGAAATAACAAGTGTGATTCTGGTCAAGGTCAACGAAGCCATTCACTAAATTAGATTGAAGGTGCTTGTCTGAGTTTAAACAAGAAAGGGAACAAAGAGAGAGATTCCTTCTCTTACATTACTTCTTTTTTTCTGTCAGTAAATCTAGTATTTTTCATCCTTCTCCTCTGGCAGTTTATCCTGAAAATGCCATGCCAGCCGTATGTGACATTTTCCTTTAACCAAATTGACCTAATTCTCTCCCAACATTCTATGATTCACCAGTGTTCTCTTACTAGTTAGAATGTTTGTAGATATTCTGTGATTTCACATCACTTATTCATCCCTTGCAGGAGCACAGGATGGGGAACAGGAAGAAGTATTCACCACCCACAGTAACCTTCATTTAAACTGTTGATAGTTTAGCACAATTTAATGAAGAATGTAGGTTGTGTTGTCTTGCTTATGCGAGAGCTGTCTTATCTCTGTGGATTATACACCATCTGTATTAAAAAATCTACCTACCTCTTGCTTTTAAATGCAAGGTTAAGCCAAGTGGGCGTACATTTAAGTTATGTAATGGAAATTCTGCATTTGTAGGCAGTAAGTTCAAATTAATTGGCCATTTTAGTAACAGCAATATGCTGGATCAATCCAGCATTTCCCTTATGCTATGAGACAAAAACAGGAAGCAATTACTGCTGAAGGTACAATTCTGAAGGTAATTAAAATGAAGGACCAGCATCCACCAGCGCAAGAGGGAAGAGATGCTTCTGGATATATGCAGCAAAACGTCTTATGACTCCTTGACAATGAACACATTTATCACGACACACTCGGTAGCATTTTTCCAAATCATAACCTTTCACATGTTTTCATCTCTACCTGCTTTTCAGCTGTCATCTGGTTTAATCTCACAATCAGTTTTAATTTGCTAAACCGTTCTAGTTCTGAGAAAAAGGCAGGATATTAAACAATCAATTAATCACATGAACAGACTAGCAAATTCTGCCTTCAGACACCCATCCAAGTGTCTCTGCTTACAGAGCGACAGCATTAGAAAAAGACCTGGGAGGTTATCTCGACTGACCCATAATTAACATTTGTTTTTACAGCAACAGAACTAATAGAGCTACCTTCTGGAAACTGAGCGTAAACAATAAGGAAAGCTATGAAGCTGAGATTAATGGGAAGAAAATGAAATATAAATGGAACAATGAATGCTAGAATTTTGCTTTTATTGCCCCTCCACTCGTTGTCTTTTTCTACAGGGAGATGTACATGAGCTTGGCAAATTACTCCTACAGGGTTCCTTTAATGTTTGGACGGATCACAAGAAGGGTCACAACAAAGTGAAAGATTTGGCTAGGTTCAAGCCGATGCAGAGGCATCTCTTCCTCTATGCCAAAATCCTGCTTTTCTGCAAGAAGCGGGAAGAAAACACAGATGGCCACGAGAAATCCCCTTCATACAGCTTTAAGAATTCTTTAAAGGTAAGCAGGAGCTGTTTTGTTAGGGTGGAAGAGGTGTGGGCGTCTGTGAACCACCAATGGTTTTTTGAAATAACACTGCAAATAAGCTGGAAGGCATGCTGATTTGCGTTCTCCTCAGAGAACGTTCTGGGTGGAAAAGCAAGTGCTTTCAATGTCTTTGGATGGAGGAGCAACAGATGCTTGCAATTTATTTGCTTGATTTATTTTATCTGCAAATAAAACCTCATAGCAAGATTGCTATGATGGGCGGCAGATCGGTAGATCCCTCAGCAGATTTCCCAGAGCAGGGCCACAGAGCTGTCCCAGTTCACCAGGTAGCTTCCCATCAGGCTAGTAAATCCTTGGATTCAAGACTTCTGCTGGTTGTTTCTCAGCTTCTACTTACTCTGATCAGAGTTACATTCAAAAGGCTGGACCAGGAACGGGTGACTTCCAGCCCATGAGGCCTCATCATCATTCTAGCCCATGTCATTCACTCCAAGGCCCTGGGGTGGGGGATTCTGCTGAGCAAAGCACTCTTCTCCATTGCCCTAGTGTGTGAATGTATGCATGTAAACAGCATGTTCATATTTATGTATGAGAGAACTGTGTATATATATATCACAACTCTCTCATACATAAATATGAACAACTCTCTCATACATAAATATATATACATAAATATATATATACATATATACATATATACATATATACATATATACATATATATATATGTGAGAGAGTAGGGTGACCACACCCACTGGTGGCGTTTGTCACAGTTGCTGCATACTAGGCAGATGGCTTCCTATTGATCATCCAGCCCTTGGGCCCAAATTAGTTTCCCAGTCTCAGTGGAGACCATTAAAAGAAAATAGTCCCAGTTCCACCCTTCACTAATGTTATCTTTCAAGTTCCTGACTATTAAGTCACCTGCCAGGCAAAGCTTTAAATGTACAGTTGCTGCGAAAACTCTTATCAGTCTACCACGGGCACTTCAGAACCCATGACCTTGATCGACGCACAGATGAGCCAGAATGCAACCAGATACATTTATGACGCAGGCGTGTCAGTGGGTATTAGTCATGGCAGCTTAAATGGGTCCTTCAGGCTTTGAATGCCAGCTGCTGGAGAGGGGGAAAAGGCATCAGCCTCTATTCCTGATGCCATACTATGTATGGTTTGTACCACAGACAGGGGCTGTTTGGCCAACGGGAGGAACCTGATGCTGGATGAGATAAGACCTGGATCAGTTCCTAAAGGGCTCTTCTTACATGGCTTTCCCTTCCGAACTCCCTGCGTTTCCTTCCTCTGTTACCTCAGGCTCAAGGAGATGCTACCACATTGCCCACACCCTCTCCCATCAGCTGCCTTCTGACTCACTCTGGGCATGAGGGAGGTTGCAGGAGGGCTTTGTGGAGAAGTATGCACTGTTGTCAAAACAGCTGATGCTGCTCCGCTCAGAGTTACAACAGCTTGAAAGCATGCTGCTTATATACCACCCCCTGGTGCTTCAAGCACTCTCTGGGCGGTTTACAAGTTAATGATGCAGGATACACATGGCCCGCCCGCCCCAGCAAGTTGGGTACTTGTTTTACCGACCTTGGAAGGATAGAAGGCTGAGTCAGCCTTGAGCCAGCTACCTGGGATTGAACACAGTTTTGAGCACAGTTTTGGCTGCAGTGCACCAGTTTCACCACTGTGCCACGAGGCTCCAGTATCTGAAGTTATTTCCATCATTGCCCAGGCAGTTCATCCATTATGGCTGACTCTGAGGTCCCCTTCAAGCCAGGCGTTTCAGGCCTGCCAGCTCTTAAGAGTTCCTCACTGGCCAGCAGTTGAGCTGTCTGGAGTGGTGGGGATTGTCTGTGAAATGCCCTTCGTTACACATTGTACCACCTGTGACAAATGCCTCTCACCCTGCCTCATGGAAGAGCCCTATCCTGTCCTGAGGTTGCTGTGAGCTATCCTAGGCTAATTCCTCAGAGTGCTACTCTTGGCTGCTTTTAAGCTGTATGAGCAAACTTAGAATTTTACATTTGTCACATAGAATATTACAAGATTCCACAGACAACATCCACCTTTGCTGAATGTCCGTTCGAGAGTAAAATAGATGCTGCTTAGTATGGAAGCCAATATACGTGGCTTCTTGGTTTTATATCTGCACAAACATGGAGGTGCTTACTGGAGTCAGCATCATGGAAGCACAGCCCTCTTGGGCTAATAAATTACCGCGGTGGGGAAAAGTGATCTTACAGAACACAAGTGACTCATTTTTGTTTCTCATCCTGCCACACCTATGTGTACAATAAATATAAACTGTAAAGGAGGGATGGGCGATTTGTGGCTCTCCAGATATTGCTGGATAGGTTGCAGAATTTTGAATTTCTGATTAAATTCCCCTTGTTGTGCAACAGAAATGCAAGGGTTCACAAAGCAGAATTAGCTTCAAATCCCCCAGATTACGCCACCCCTTTTCTCATTAACTGGCACTAAAAGTTTCATAAACTTAGTAGGGGAAAAGAGTAAAAATTATTTTTTTCACTTACAGTTGTGAACAGATCAAACAGCGAGCTGACAAACATGATTGCTTTCAGCAACAGACTTTTGCAGACTAGAGAAAAGGTTCTCAACAGAGAGGCAGGCTCTCTTTGAGTTCTGAAGCAAGAAAGAACTACTGGTTAGTGCTGGATGGATTGACAGTCACCCTAGCCTGGAATGATCTCTCCTTGCAACTTTGCATGCTGCTTAGAGGCATGAGATAACAGCAATGATGGGCCAGTGATGAGACAGGGCATATTAATAGTCAGGCAGCAGCCAGTCTGTGAAATGCAGGAACTTAACTTCCTAGTGTATAGATTTAGTTCTCACGATAGCTAAGGCTTAGCGGTTCCCTATTAAGAAACTTCTTTGTATTGTTGAAATTGTATGTGTATAACCTATGTGAACTGAAAGTGTGGAATCTGCATCATGAAGTTAAAATGTAATATTCTGTATTCAAGGTTGTTTTTTTTACAGATGAGTACTGTTGGTATTACTGAAAACGTCAAAGGTGATAATAAAAAATTTGAGATCTGGTACAATGGCAGAGAAGAAGTCTATATTATTCAGGTATTGTATGCCTTTTTTTAAAAAACGTTTCCAACTGCCTTACTGCGTATGTTACTTGCTAATATTATTAAATTTGTATTCTTGAAGGCTTTCATGGCCGGGATTTGATGGTTGTTGTAGGTTTTTTGGGCTGTTTGGCTGTGTTATGAAGGTTTTGCTTCCTAACATTTCGCCAGTCTTTGTGGCCGGCATCTTCAGAGAACAGGAGTTAGATCTCTGTCTGTGTTCTGGTATAGTGTGTGGGATAGTTGAATATCTGTAGCTGTGCGGTCGGCTTTTTGTCCTTTTCAGGAGATTGGGTGATTATGGTGATGAGGGTGTTTTTTTCTTATTGGTGTATTGTTGTGATAAGGGGGGGGGAGATGATCTGTCACTGTGATTAATGGGTGCTGTTAGCTAGTCGTTTGTGTGCAGTGATCACCGGTCCTTGTGGCTGGGTAGAGTTCATTGACCTTTTTGCAAGCTGTATTTTTCAGTGCTGGGAGCCAGGCAAAAGGATCAAACATGAAAAAAAAAATTAGCAATACCAAAACACACTCAAAGTAATAAGATACAACCATCCATTTAAAGCCCCACTCAGGAAAAGCTTGTCTGAAGAGAAAGGTCTTCTTCTGCTTGCAGAAGAACAGCCAAGATGAGGCCAGTCTGGCCTCCAGTAGGAGGGAGTTTCAAACTCTGGGCCCTCTCCCATGTCCCCATCAGACACACCTGTGCTGGTGCTGGGACTGAAGGAAAGGCCTCCCCTGATGATCCTAACACTTGAGCAGGCTCATCAAGGGAGATACAGTCCTTGTGACAGCATGGGCCCAAGCTTTTTAGGGCTGGACAATGATGCCCAGGTTTTTCCCTGTCCAGGAACAGCTTATGGGCACAAGTAGATTGTCAGAGATTTGAAGGTAACAGCCTATAGTAACCTCCTTCTGCCCTGTTTTTTGCAGGCTGCATCCGTGGAGCTGAAGAACACCTGGGTTTCTGAGATTAGAAAAGTCCTGACGGGACAATTGGAGGCTTGCAGAGGTAGGACATCAAGAGAGTTGGAGCTGCTATCATTGTGTAGGACACTGCTTTATTCCCATCTCAAGATCAATATTTAATTCTTACTCAGAGTGCCCGACCTAACTCTGGTGGCTTATGCAAGGCATAACAACACACATAAAATCCAATGCATAGTGATTCATTTTGTGTATTGCTTCCCTGAATAAACGTAAAACAAAATACAGTAGTCATCAGCTCTAGGATTCGAGCATACATGCATAGTATTTTACAAGCACAAACTAGCATTGCTCTCTTGCTTTGTGTCTTCCCATTGGGAGATGGAGGAAGCATAAGGCACATTCATTAGTCATATGGCTATGCCATCTTAGTCCAGTGGAAGGCATAAATTCTTCAGCTTCAGTGTTGGCACCGGAAATAATCATAACAGTTGAAAAGTGGTGTTACTACATATATATTGTGTTACCCCTTGCATCCTTGCACTGCCAAAAGGGCATGAGAGAATGACAAAACCAGGCCTTGACGAATAAATGATCAGCTTGAAATACCTTTAATGTAAGCAGGTGTCAGTAGCCAAGGAGATGCACGTGAGAGAAAATATTGGGTGTGACTACAGTAGTTGCATTGGAAAGAGTCACTTTGACAGGAGCAATCTCCTTAAAATGAGCTTCCCGTCTGTCAGAGAATCAATCCAGCCCAGTCCTCCAAAGGTAGAAGCCGTACAGATTGAGGGCATTGCCTTGTGCATCGTGTGATTGCTGGGAAATACATCCACAACAGAAACATTTATGTGCACCAGCCCACATGTAATAATGAAAGCTGCAAGCTTTTGAGGGTATGTGTGGATACCTTCAAGAACATTTCACAAATCCTGTCTTTTCTTCTTTTCTTTAACAGAAGCAAGCCAGCTGCACCAAAGAATTACTGAGAGTGTCTATCATGCACCCATGAATTCCTCCAATTCCTCCAGGTAAGGAGTACATTAAGAGTTAGTGTATTCTGTGTTGCTGTGTTGGGCTTTATGAAGGAACTTCGGTGTGATGTGTTGTGTCTTCATCACAGGACACAGCAGAGGAGTGTGGCTGCTGTGCTTTACACAAACAGTCAAATTGCACATTAAGGGAAATGTGTATGACACTGTTTTCCTCCTGGGTTAACTCCTCCAAAGCCAATGAGCAATTAAACTTCCAAATGAGGCCCATGTTTACTTCCCAGTAACCAATCAATTCTAAAGGAAATTAACCCTGAGTGCTCACTGGAAGGACGGATCCTGAAGCTGAGGCTCCAGTACTTTGGCCATCTCATGAGAAGAGAAGACTCCTTGGAAAAGACCCTGATGTTGGGAAAGTGTGAAGGCAGGAGGAGAAGAGGACGACAGAGGATTAGATGGCTGGACAGTGTCATCGAGGCAACCAAGATGAATTTGACACAACTGCGGGAGGCAGTGGAGGATAGGAGGGCCTGGCGTGCTCTGGTCCATGGGGTCACGAAGAGTCGGACACGACTAAACGACTAAATGACGAACCAAACACAAACCAAAAGCAAACTAGTGTGCCAGATGTAGAAGTGAGGAAAGCATGTTGAGATAAACAGGCATATCTCGTCTCTTAAGGCAGCTCTCCTTTTAGTTACGTACATGATAACTGTATGATCTCTCTTTGCCTTAGAGGCGAAACTAATCAACAGTATGAAAATCAGGAAGGTGTTTGTCTCCTGGTTAATGTGGGATAAGACAACCTTGTCATGGCATCTCATCCCCCCCCCCAACAAAAAAAAAAAAAAAACACAGTTCTTTAACTATTCACGTATCTTTGTTTTAGGGTGATTCCTCTACGCTTTTCTGTTTATTGCTAGAGGTATACAGATTGTGGTTTTGGATTACAAATTCCCCAGGTAGCTATGCACACCTCTACTAGAATTTCTGGATAGCTCAGTTGTTTGTGGAGTCTCCTCCACCACTACAATTCAAAAGCATCAATTCTTCGGTGGTCAGCCTTCTTTATGGTCCAGCTCTCACTTCCATACATTGCTACTGGAAAAACCATAGCTCTGAGTATGTGGACCTTTGTCGGCAAGATGATGTCTCTGCTTTTTAAGATGCTGTCTAGGTTTGTCATCGGTTTCCTCCCAAGAAGCAGGCGTCTTTTAATTTCATGGCTGCTGTCACCATCTGCAGTGATCATGGAGCCCAAGAAAATAAAATCTGTCATTGCCTCCATATTTTCCCCTTCGATTTGCCAGGAGGTGATGGGACCAGTGGCCATGATCTTAGGTGTTTTTTTTTATGTTGAGCTTCAGACCATTTTTTGTGCTCTCCTCTTCACCCTCATTAAGAGGTTCTTTAATTCCTCCTCACTTTCTGCCATCAGAGTGGTATCATCTGCATATTGGAGGTTGTTTATATTTCTTCCGGCAATCTTAATTCCGGTTTGGGATTCCTCCAGTCCAGCCTTTTGCATGATGCATTCTGCATATAAGTTAAGCAGGGGGAAAATATACAGCCTTGTCTTACTCCTTTCCCAATTTTGACCCAATCAATTGTTCCATATCCAGTTCTAACTGTCGCTTCCTGTCCCACATATAGATTTCTCAGGAGATAGATAAGCTGGTCAAGCACTCCCATTTCTTTAAGAACTTGCCATAGTTTGTTGTGGTCCACACAGTCAAAGGCTTTTGCCTAGTCAATGAAGCAGAAGTAGATATTTTTCTGGAACTCTCTGGCTTTCTCCATAATCCAGTGCATGTTTGCAATTTGGTCTGTAGTTCCTCTGCTCCTTTGAAATCCAGCTTGTACTTCTGGGAGTTCTCGGTCCACATACTGCTGGAGCCTGCCTTTGAGGATTTTGAGCATAACCTTGCTAGCATGTGAAATGAGTGCAATTGTATGGTAGTTGGAGCATTCTTTGGCACTGCCCTTCTTTGGTATTGGGATGTAGATTGATATTTTCCAGTCCTCTGGCCACTGCTGAGTTTTCCAAACTTGCTGGCATTTTAATTGTACCACCTTAACAGCGTCATATTTTAAGATTTTAAATAGTTTGACTGGAATGCCATCACCCCCACTAGCCTTGTTGTTAGCCATGCTTTCTAAGGTCGACTTCACTCTCCAGGATGTCTGGCTTAAAGTCAGCAACTACATTGTCTGGGTTGTCCGGGATATCCAAATCTTTCTGATATAATTCCTCTGATGTCCTCTGCTTCTGTTAGATCCCTCCCATTTTCGTCCTTTATCATGTCCATCTTTGCACAAAATTTTCCTGTAATAGCTCCAATTTTCTTCAACAGATCTCTGGTTTTTCCTTTTCTATTATTTTCCTCTGTTTCTTTGCACTCTTCGTTTAAGAAGTCCCTCTTGTCTTTCCTTGCTATTCTTTGGAAGTCAGCATTCAATTTTCTGTAACTTTCCCTATCTCCCTTGCATTTTGTTTCCCTCCTCTTCTCTCTATTTGTAAGGCCTCCTTGGACAGCCACTTTGCTTTCTTGCATTTCCTTTTCTTTGGGATGGTTTTTCTTGCTGCCTCCTGTACAATGTTACAAACCTGCATCCAGTGTTTGCTGTGCTCTTAGCTACACCCTCCATGGTTGTGGACTGGAGGAAAAGGGAAGCACATTTAAATTGTAGGTGAGGGATATTTTTCTGCTTCTCTCCAGAGTATAGAGTGACTGAGTGGGCAGCATCTGCGAGAATGTCTGCCTCCTTTGTGTGAGTATGCGTGAGCCAGAAAGGTAGGAAAGGAACAAAGCAGCGGCAGCAGAAAGGAGGATGTCTAATTTGAGTGCAAGTTGTATTTTTCTGCTTCTCCACTGGTTTGCAGAATGAAAGAATGGGCTGGGTGTGAGATGGTGCCGGCATAGTGAATGCCTGCTTGGCTCTCTGTGTGTGCATGCTCATGCCTCCATCCATGTCTGTGTGTCTTTTTCATCTGTGCGCACACATAAATGTTTGATCGCTTGCCTGCCTGTGCGTGCATGTGTGTGAATACCCACTTTTACTCTTGGGTCTGGCTGTCCCCCTGGCTGAACACTGGCTGCTCTGCCTTCCACCCAGCCAGCCACTATGGCCATTGGCCATCCCTGCTCTAAGCCCTCCTCCTCCTCCTCCTCCTCCTCCTCCTCCCCCCCTTTATAGGCTGGCTTTTGCCTTCACCCTTTGTTGCCATGGTGCACTGGCTTTTCCTTCCCTGTCCCCCATTTCTCTCCTTTGTCATTAGAGGAACTTCCTCTATAATGTCAAAATAGCTTCTTAAGGGTGTGGAACCTGTTCCTATGGTAACATCTTGGGGGGAAATCTAAGGAAGAACGATGGGATTGCCATAATAGTAAAGTTGCTAGTTTTAACATTCAGGGACTATCCATGCCGGTCTCCCTGGGCATGTTCCCAAGGAGATTCCAAACATGCAAGTAGCTATGTGGATTCTTACCGCAAATCACTTCTAGCAGACCACAAGGAGCAGGTCTTTTGTAAAGGCAGTAGGTCTCGGGCAAGCTGGACAGTTCCAGGATACTCTAGAAGAAGGAAATGGTAAACCACTTCTGAGTATCCACAATCAAGAAAAACCTGAAAAGTGTCACCTTATGTCAGAATTGGCTTGATGCCATGCAATTATTATTATTATTATCTCCTAGCTTGTACATAAATCTTGTATTGCTAGTGAATGAATGTTTCATCACAGTTGTTTCTTTGAAAAAGGCTACCCGTACCTTGCTTAGGCAGTTTGGACTCCAAATAAATAAATGACGGTAATATCTCATGCTACAGTGACTCAGTTTTAAGGATTGCTCTTAACGTGAGGTCTTGTTGCCAAGGGGATCCCTGACACAGCTAGGAGAGCTTATTATGTCATTCTGAGCAGCTGTATCACTTGTGCAATGAAGTAATTCCTTCAGGTCCCGGTGACTAAGAAGAAAGAGGAAAGAAAACTGACCTGCCTCTACTCCAGGGCATGGAAGATACCAGTGTTTCTGTAGTTGACGGTTCTGTCTCCCTCATTTGACATTGGCTCGTAAGGCAGGAACAAAAATGTGTAAGGGCAACCCCTTATGACTCAGGAGTCCTCTCCTCCCAAATGGTGTGATGCTGTGTCCGTTTTTCAGTATAGCTCTGAAACCTGGAAAGAGAAACACATTGATTGAGATACATGAGGAGACACTCATTAGGCCCATCAGGAAAAAACCAAGTCTGGCGGCAAACGACATTGGCCATGATAGGTCCGTCGCCAGTGTTTCCTTCCTGAGCAAAGTGGTAGAGAGGGTGGTGGCTGACCAGCTCCAGGTCCTTTTGGATGAAAGCAGTGCCCTGGATCCATTCTAGTCGGGCTTCAGGCTGTGCCACAGCATGGAAATGGCATTGGTCACCCTGTTTGATGACCTCCCGAGGGAGGCCGACAGGGGCAAAATGTCTGTGCTGGTCCTCCTCGATATCTCAGCCGCCTTTGATACCATCGACCACGGTATCCTCCTGGGGAGGCTCTCCGAGTTGGGAATCGGTGATCTAGCACTTGCCTGGCCCCAATCCGTCTTGGAGGACTGTCCTCAGAGAGTACAGCTTGGGGAGAGTGTTTTGGCCCTGTGGAGTCTCAATTGTGGAGTTCCGCAGAGCTCGATTATCTCCCCAATGCTGTCTGCCTGCTCCCTCACTGGGTGTTTTTAAGAGCAAACATAAGACCTGGCTCTTTAGGCAGTCATTCCCTCCTGTCATCACCTGATTACTTTTGCCATCTTGAAATATACTATTACTGTTGTCTTTATTTTACCATATTGTTTTTTCTTTTATCCATTATTATTAGCCGCCCAGAGTAGACTTCGGTCTAGATGGGCAGGGTATACATACAGTGGTGCCCCGCTTGACGACGATAATCCGTTCCAGGAAAATAGCTGTTAAGCAAAATTGTCATCAAGAAAAAAAACACCATTGGAACGCATTGAAAACTGGTCAATGTGTTCCAATGGGGAAATACCTCATTGTCCAGCGAAGATTGCCCATAGAGAACCACTGATCAGCTGTTAAAAATCACTGTCTTCCGAAGCAGGGGTCTGGAAAGCAGCCATTTTGCGAAGGCAGGGAAGGCATTTTGCGGAGGGAAGCCATTTTGCGGAACCAGAAAAATCATCGTGTAGCGAACAAACGGTTTGCGAAGCAGCTTCTAATCAACGTAATGCGGATTTCCCCCATTGGAACCATCATTTTGCGATCGCAATAGCGATCACAAAAATGTCATGGTTACGCGATTTTGAGGTCATGCGGGGTAAGCGTCTAGCAGGGCACCACTGTACATACACACACACACACACACACACACACACACACACACACACACACACACATGCGTGCACGCATGCATGCATACATACATACATAAGGTTCGGAAGCAAACCAGAGAAGCTAGAATATCTGCTGCCCTGCCCAAAGGAGGTGACTGGTTTCATTAATCAGATAACATCAGCACCACAGAATTGCCCCCTCTGAGATTAATCATCCTTTATTTGCAACTGCAATTGTTTTGTTGACAGTCACGAGCCAGGCTTATATTGCAACATCAGAGAAACCTCCACTGATGACAGCTAGGAAAGAATGTTGCTAGAAATACCTTCTTTTATCTTGATACACAGCTGTTAGCTTTGTGCTGTCTCATGCAAGATTTTTTGCTGTTTCAATGAAAAGAGAGAACCAGGCTTGTTGTAGGAAAAGAGAATCTGGCATGTTGTAGGAAATGGGTGCGGTTGCTTGTTGGTGGTTGTCACGATCCCCACGTGGCCCCTGCTTGTTTCACCAAACTAAGAGCTCACACTACGTGCCCCTTCTGCTGCCACCCATTGATTACAGCAACAGTACCTATTATTAATAATCGAGGTCCTGGCCATATGTCATTTTAAAAGAACCAGATAGAAATAATTTATTAATACAGATGTCGATCCTTCAAGCAATGTTGTTAACTCTTAACAAACATCCTCCTTCATCCACTCTCAAGCACCACTCTCCCGCCTGATTCCAAAACACTCTCTAAACTCTCAGTTTCCTCAACTCACTCCCTATCTAAACTCCCCCTCCTCCTGCTGAGTCTCTTATATCTCGTGACTCCACCCCTCCAGCACTTCCATTGGTCTATGCAATAGCATATGAATATTCACGACCTGGACGGACGCCCCAGTGGTTAATAATGTATTTGTGTCTGTCTTGGGCTAGAGTTTGGGAGATCCAGACCGGGGTTCTCTCTTCACCCATTAAACTCACTGGACAACTTGCACCGTTCATTTTCTCTTAGACTGATCATTGTGAGGAATAAGTAGAGAGGAGGTTGGCCACATACAGTGTTTGTTTATTTATTTATTTATTAAATTTATACCCCACCCCTCTAGACCATGTCTACAGTGTTGTGAGCTCCCCAAAGAAAAGTTGGGATATAAATATTAGTTATATGAACAGATCATTGGACTACGTAGTCCTTTAGTGTGATCCACCAGGGCTGTTCTTTTGATAACAATGAGCTGAGGAAAGGCTGTTGTGGTGATTACCTTGCTTTGGCTCATGTAGGAGGTTATTTGCATGCACCAATGGGAGCTGTTGGGAGGCGGAGCCAGAGAAATTAGAAGGGAGGGGTGAGTTTGAGTTGAGTTAGTTCTGTCAGTGACCATCAGAGAGGAGAGTATGAAGTAGAAGTTAGTCTGTGGTAGTTAGAGTGTGTGGCAAAGTTAGGAGTTAAGAGGTTGGAACTTATAGAAAGCTAAGAGAGTTAAGAGTGAAATAAGTTATTAATAATCTAATGAATACATTAAAGTCTGTGAAGAACCTGTTTAAGCAAACTGTAATCAATAAACCGGTGGTGTTCCACTTTATACTCAGCTGGGACCTCAATCTTTCTAATTAAAGGGTATTGACAGAGGTCAGTTGGTGGCAGCAGAAAAGAGAGAACGTGTTGTGGGCCTCAGGCTAGTGAAACAACCTGGGGACACATGAGGGGCGCGTCACAATTGGTGTCAGCTTGTGGGATACAGTGGTGCCTCTACTTCCGACCATAATCCATTCCAGAAGATGGACGTAACTCGAAATGGTCGTAAGTCGAAGCACCATTTCCCATGGGAACATGGGAATGCATTGAAATGCAATTAATCTGTTCCGGCTGAAGAAAAGAAATACCCCCCCCCCAAATCACTGCAAGACTCATTGGAAATGCAATTAATCCCTTCCAGCCAAAGGAGGGGGGGAGAAAAGCAATCAAGTGTGAAAGACCCATTGGAAATGCACAGAAAACAAATGGAGCCGATCGGAAATGCATAGAGAACAAAGGGGGCAGGTCAGAAATGCAAAGAAAACAAAGGAAAAAGGAAGGGAAGCATGCAGGACCCATCGGAAATGGGGAAAAAACCAAAAAGCAACCAAACCTCCCAAGACACATTGAAAATGGGGGAAAAAAACCAAAAACCAAATCAGAAATGGGAAAAAACACTCCAAAAAGCAACAAAACACCCCAAGACCCATCAGAAATGGAGGGGGGAACCCAACAAACAAACAAACAAACAAACCACCCAAGACCCATCAGTAATGGGGGAAAAAACCCCAAAGCAACCAAAGCCCCCAAGACCCATTGGAAATGGGAGAAAATACACCGAAAAAGAAATAAATCCTCCAAGATCCATCGGAAACGGGGGGGGGGGACACACCAAAACAAACAAACCCCCCAAGACCCATCAGAAATGGGGGAAAAAAACCAAAAAACAAACAACAACCCGCCCAAGATCCATCGGAAATGGGAAAAACACTTCAAAAAGCAACAAACTCCCCAAGACCCATCAGAAATGGGGGGAAAACGAACAACCGCCCAAGACGCATCACGGCACAGAAATATAACCCCTACAGCTCAAAACTACACTGCAAAAACACCCAGAACAGTTTTTTAAAAGAAGAAAACAGCACCTTACCTTACCAGGCAGCCCAAAGCCTCCCTGCAAGCACACACGCACACACGCTCGCTCAGAAGCAGAAGGAGGTAGTCCCAAGCCTCCTCTGATGCCCACTCTCTAACTGCTGGGGGCAAAGAGCTACAAAGAAGCAGCCTCGTCGCCACCTACAGTTAGAAATTTGAATTTCCCGCCTTTTTCTGTTCATAAATCAAAGCTCCGGCCGCAAGTCGAAGCAAAATTTTGCAGCCGGAGCTGGTGGTAACTTGAAATGGTCGTAAGTAGGGACATTCGTAAGTCGAGGCACCACTGTACGTAGCGTGAGCCCTTTGTTTGGTGAAGCAAGCAGGGGCCACGTGGTAAACGTCACAGCTGCCCACTGCAACACATACATTTCATGCCCCTTTGAATTGCCACCTAGCCACAGTTGTTGCATTTTATTTGTGTCTTTGCTTTTGTCATTAAAGGTACGGCAGAAAGTCGGTGAGTTTGTGCGAAAACAGATCTGAATTCTCAAGCCGGGAGATGTCTGCCTACCAGGACCGGAACATCAGCCCCAATGCCAGACAAAAAAGAGGTAGGCTTTGGGGGGGGGGGGAGAGTGTTTCGCAAGCACAGCTTGACTGGGGTCGGGGAGGAGGAGAATGGCTTTTTTCCAGCTGTACCGTGACAGCCAGTTTGACACAAGTTTGGACACCCTCACAGATCCAGGCTGGCCAAATTAGGGCTCCAAAGGGGTACATTAGAGATAGGCAACTTTGCTGGGGGTGGGGTGGGGGAGCAAGGACCATTCCCCCCCCCCCAGATTGGTTGGCAGTGCGGGCTGCACCCCCAGTGGGCTAAAGTTGGAAGGGCTATAGCCAGAGGGTGGGTCTGTCTGTCTGTCTGTCTGTCTGTCTGTCTGTCTGTCTGTCTGTCTGTCTGTCTGTCTGTCTGTCTGTCTATCTATCTATCTATCTATCTATCTATCTATCTATCTATCTATCTATCTATCTATCTATCTATCTATCTATCTATCTATCTATCTATCTATCTATCTATCTATCTATCTATCTATCTGTCCCCTGCCCTTTTAGTGACAAGTCACTACTCTGGATGGCTACAACAGGAATACTTTTTAAAATGTATTGATTCTTTTATATATTAAGTATTAAAATAAATCTATTTCCTTGAAATTAGAAAAGTCCCAGTTCAAGCAGAATCATGTTTTAACTGAAAAAAAGCCCCATTATGCCCTCTAGTGGCCAGGTTTTTGATTTTTTTTTTTTCATTTTTAAAAAAATAGCATTGGGATGGTGTGAAGGGGTCGAAAACTTTGAAAACTTTCCTTCCACGCTCTTAGAGGACACAAGTTGGAAACGTTTTTTTAAAAAGGGAGGGGTTATATTGGGGGCTATGGGGTGTGTCAAGCACGGACATTGTGGCGGGCTGCATGCAGACATGATCCACATTTTGCTTTCCTCAGTGCCCCATAGATACTGCAATCATCCTTCTGACCCTGACAGAGAAGTGGTCCCTACGTTATAGACATCACGCGGAGACTTTAGAAAGAAAAAGACTTTGCATAATAACCCACTTGCCTCTTATGCTGAGCTTGGAAAAGTTACTTTTTTGGGACTACAGTGTCCAGAATTCTGCAGCTAGGATGGCCAGTGATGATTGCTGGAAGCTTTCTGATGGTGGTGTAGTCTAAAAAAAGAGAGGTTGTTTCTTCTGTGTCTACCTAGGACATTCCTTGCTCTCTCCTTAGTTATTTACTCTGCCCTTCAGGCTGTTTCACTAGAATATCAAGACTTTCGTTCACCGTCCAGTGATAATCTAAACGTATGCCGCAAGAGATAGTTGGAAACGCTGCGTTGTGCCAGTTGCAGCCTTTCTTCCTGAGATCCCCCTTTAACTGGAGTTGCTGTGGATTGGATCTGACACCTTCCATGTAAAGAGTGGGACTTATTGCTGAGCACTGGCCACTTCTTGCTTGGCAATGTTTTTGGGCTTCTGGCAGTTGCACAGTGCATAGATTTGCTACTCACAACATGTAAAGCTGTCCCACTGAATCCCCTATTGAGCCCTGAGCTGGCACATGTGGTTATCACTGAACCAGGAGAGAGTGTTCTAAACCTGGCCCCTTCCTCTCCATTCCTGTTTGCCTTGAATGCACACATGGCAGCAATCTGAAGGGAGTGAAGCTCTGTGATCTGTGGCCACTCTCCATGTGGGTTGGAATCTTGATTTTTTTTCAGAGGCCCACACAAATAGTGAAGCTGATCCTTCTGCCAAGGGTGATGGAAGACAGAAACAAAATTCAAAATCATCTTGATAGGCTGGAGCACTGGGCTGAAAACAACAGGATCTAATTCAACAGGGATAAGTGCTACAGCCCGGAAAAAGAAACCAAATGCACAGTTACAAGATGGGGGATACCTGGCTCGGCAATACTACAAGCGAGAAGGATCCTGGAATTGTTATAGATCACAAGCTGAATATGAGCCAACAGTGTGATATGGCTACAAAAAAGGCAAATACTATTTTAGGCTGCATTAACAGAACTATAGTTTCCAGATCCCATGAGGTCCTAGTTCCCCTTTATTCAGCACTGGTCAGGTCTCACCTTGAGTATTGTGTCCAGTTGTGGACACCACACTTCAGGAAGGATGCTAACAAGTTGGAACAAGCTCAAGTATGATCAGGGGGCTGGAAACCAATGCTGAAGGAATTGGGCATGTTTAGCCTTGAGAAAAGAAGGCTGAGGGTCATATGACAGCACTTTTCAAATACATGAAATTCAGAGGAGGGGCAGGATCTGTTCTCAATCATCCCAGAATGTAGGACATACAGCAATGGGTTCAAGTTACAGGAAGCTAGATTTCAGTTGAATATCAAGAAAAACATCCTGACTGTTGGAGCAGTACAACAGTGGAACGAATTACCTCAAGAATTGATTATTGCTCCAACACTGGGGGCATTCAAGAGGAACTTAGACAACAATCTCATTTGCATCAAACGGCGTTGGATTTGATGGCCTCGTAGGCCCCTTCCAACTTTACTCTTCTATGTTTCTATGAACTGGAAATGGAACACTTCTTGCTTGGATGTTTATGACCAGCAAGGATGAGTCAGAAAACATATAGTCTACATTGTCTAAAGTTTACCAGTTAGAAATAAGAGATAGGAGGAGAGGATCTCTTGGAACAGTTCGTTGACCGGTTGAGCCTTTGACTGGCAAATCAAGCAAAGTGGAGTGAGAATCAAATGTAAGATTAGGGCTCCCTTTCTCTTTCCATTTCAGTCACTCCTGTCTCCTTACATGCAGTGGTTGCTTGGCATCTCACCTCATTGTTCTGTGGGACAACGAGGGATGCAAGATGGTATTTTCTATATTCAGACAGACACATGGTACTGCCTTAGGTTGTTTATGAGTCTGTATGTCCTGCATTTGGAAAACCTTTGGTTTCAGCTATTTGAGGTTTTGGAAGTTTTGCCATGTAGTGCACTGGTTCTTAACCTTGGGTTACTCAGGAGTTTTGGACTGCAACTCCCAGAAGCCTTCACCACCAGCTGTCCTGACTGGGGTTTCTGGAAGTTGCAGTTTAAAAGCATCCGAGTAACAAAGGTTAAGAACCACTGATGTAGTGTATTCCAGAAAGTCTATAAACACCACAGTGACAAGACAGGCAGTCTGTAATTCTTCCAGCGCTTTCACAACTGCACGTGATACATCTTGTGTGTTCACTATAGGCACAGTTCACAGATTTGCCTGCCAGTCTTGACCGCCATATCCCCATGCCCAAAATTTGGTGTGTGTGCGTGGGGGGAGGGGGAGAACAAGTAAATCAGCCTCCAGTGAATGATGATTCACTATTTAAACACACAGGCTCACATCACATCTTTTTAACATTAAAAAAACAGTTCACTAAACTGAAAGTGGTCTTCCAACCACTTCCAATGGGTTTTTGTTTGGTTTTGTTGCCTTCTATTCCAGGGGTTCCAGTATGGGTCCTGGTAAGTCTCAAGGTTGTGTTAGCTGGAGGTTCTGGGAATTGCAGTTCACAAAGTAACATTTCCAAGTTCTGACCAAAAACTTACTTAACTATTAAAGGAGTCTTGTAAGATGGTACTGCCAGGTGACACCATCTCAGATTTCAGGGCAAAGCCATTTAGGTATTTGGGAGGATGGGGAGAATCTCAGTAAGTCTGGTCAATTTCAAGAAGGCTGCAAAATAAAGAAGTATATTTTACAGTGGAACCTCTACTTAAAAACTTAATCCGTTTTGGAATGGTGTTCTTAAGTTGAAACGTTCTGAAGTTGAAGCAAAATTTCCCATAGGAATGGACTGAAAACCAATTAATCCGTTCTGGCTGTGTAACAGTATTTGGGGAGTTGTAGTTTTTTAAAAAAAATTATATTATCTGTATATGTCAAAGGTGAATAGCAGCCACCTAATTATGTAAAAAAATTATGCCTCTGATATCCCTTCATAGCGTATGTGGGCTCACTTACTTCTTTCTAAAGGTATTTCCAGAGGAGTGGCCATTTTAGTTTCTTGTCTGTTGAATTAAAAATGAGCAAGAATCTTACTAGCTTTTAAAGGACCACAAATTTTATTGGGCATAAGCTTCCACCGATGGTATCTGAAGAAATGGGCTGGAGTTCACACAAAAATCACGCAACACGAAATGGGTTAATTTTCAAAGTGCCAGAAGATCCCCTTATTGTTCCTGCACCAGCTTTCTAAAGCTTAATAATGCAAGGCAAAAGTAGATGTCCAGAGGTATCAGGATCTGGAAGAGTGCTCCCTCAAGTGGCAAAAGAAAGTGTTATTGTGAAAACACATTAAAGAGAGAAGTGTGTGTGTCATCTGGATTATCCCTGGAATGTAAACAGCTTCCTTTGCATGTCTCAGTCAAGAGCCACGCATAAGAAAGCAGGTCACATTGCTGCGGAGAAAATGTTGTTAGAACAGGAAAGACACATTCTTCTGAATGTGTGTTTTGACGCTAAGGAAGTAGAATCAGTAAGGTGGCTGCAGATGGAAGGTGCTCCTGTAGAATAATCACACATATTCTGAACTGCAGAGGGAAGTTCCAGACTGGTACTCTTACTGTCTTAAAGACAGGCAGCAAGAAGCAGCCCCTTGGCCAGCAGGTTTTGGCTTCCTTTGTTATTTATCTCCTTTTCCTATTTTAATTTTGACTGCCAGTCAGAGGAAATACTGTTTCTGCGCCTGTCCACACTAGCATATAGATGTAGTATATGGATTGCTGATGACATGGTTTAGATTGGGGAAAAAGACCTCATCCACAAATGTTTCTACTTAGAATGATCCATCCTTCCCCTTTAAGAGCTGTTGCACACCTTTCTGGCCCGGTGGTAGGGCATGCATTCTTTTTGGCACACTTCTTGTTTAGCCGGGAGATAGCAGCCTCCAGCAACCTCTGCCATTATTGCTGCAGATTCTAAAAGAGAAGAGAGAAAGTGGGAGAAGAATGAGGGAAGAGAAGCTGGGAGAGGAAAGAGAGAAAATGGAATGGCAATGGCGGAGAAAGAGAGGAGCAACATTAAAAAATAATTTCACTTCCCTTGATCCTCTGCAAATGATCAGGAGAAGCACTTAATTGAGAGCTGATCAAGCTTGAAGGGGCCATTTGTTATTTGGACAGGAGGAGAATGCCAAATGGCACATCAACAGACCCTTTGTAGCCCGATCCACCCCACACTCCGAATGGCCAGTCTGGGCAGGCCCATGTGGTACTTTCTCAGGCATTAAAAGAAATCAGTTGTCTTTGGTTCCCATACGCTTTGAGTTGTGGAGGCAGGGGCTGACATTTGTTGCTACACCCGAGGGAACAAAATGTATGGTGCCCTCCCTCCCTGCACCTCCAGCCTAGACATAAACGCCCAAGTCTCAAGCACCGAGCAGGCTACCGTAGCCCTGAAGCGAATGTGTCCATCATGGGTTCCCTTGTCATTTTTTTAAACCTGTTTATTTAAGGCTAAGCTCGGGGCATTTTAAGAGACAGTCTCCCCCAACTGTTCCAAATACCCTTGCGCCATGAATGAATGAATGAATGAATGAATGAAAGAAGAAGACATGACAGACAGGGTGGTCTTTGTGGATGGATTTGGTCTTCTTCCACTAACAGTCCAAGGCAATGTTTACATCTACATATGCTGTTCTCAGCTTATAATGTTAATGCCCCTCTTAGATTTGGTTGTTTTTAATTCTTGATTTTACCTACTACTTAATTGACTCTAAATCTCAGGCCCTTGAGTCCCCCAACCAGCCAAGGGTAGGATGTTGTTTTTCGACTGGCAGGCAAACTCCTAGTTTGTTTTGGGAGGCTTTTGGCAACAGATCGCACTTGCTATGGAAGGGGCTTTTACCTGAACAGGGGCTTCTCTTATTCTTCTAATGCCGTGGTTTTTTTTTCAACTGCATGTGTGTGTTTAAGCTTTTATTAATTCTATGTGGTTATACTATTTTAGGTTGCTTTGAATCCCACTTGTGGGACATAGATAGGATATAAATCGAAGGAATAGACCAATAAGTGATGTAAGAGTAAGTGGTATGCCGTGGTATCATTTTGCAAGCATAGAGTTCCCTCTGTGAGCTTGTAGAAACCCTTTCTTATCCTTGCACAAGCATAAAAAAAGGCTTTGATTCTACTTGTGCAAGCTGTTGCAAGCCATGTCAGTCACAAGCTGTCACACATCTCATTTTAACTCCACTGCAGTAGTTGCACTTCCTGTTTTCCTACTGCCAGCTGACAACACATTTTTCTTCCAGCCTAACCTTTAGCATAATCTAGTGTATGGTTTCCAAATCCATTTTTAATATAGCATTTCCTTTAAGTCTCCCTGAGATCATTTTTTCTTAGCAGCTGAAATGTAACTTTTTCATTTATAAGGTAACTAAACAGTGTGGTGTGTAGCGGACAGGGTGATGGACTGAGGAGACCTTGGTTTGAGTCACTGTTAGTGGGTAGGCTGATTAAATCATTTTTTAAATATCTCACTTACCTTGAAAACCCTATTGGAGACAACCTGATGGCTTATAACACGCAAAGAGATGTTATTTCATACTCACAGCTTGCAAAGGGATTGCTTTACTTGGGAAAAGAGATGGAGGGATAAGAACGTAAGAAGAGCCCTGCAGGATCAGGCCAAGGACCCATCTAGTCCAGCTCCCCATATCTCATAGTGGCCCCATTAGATGCCTCTGGGAGCACAAGAGGGACCTTTCTCCTGATCCCCCTCCCCTGCATCTGGCATTTGGAAATACCTTCTTCTAAGCCTGGAGATTATATACATCCCCATCATGGCTTGTAACCTGTGATGGACTTTTCCTCCAGGAATCGGTCCAATCCCCTTTTAGAGGCCTCTAGGCCAGATGCCATCACCACATCCTGTGGCAAGGAGTTCCACAGATGCCCTGCACTTAGAAAGAACAATGTCTTCATGGTAAACATAACGTTCACATATAACCGTAGCGCTTCCCGTTGTATAGGAGGCCTCATTTTAAGAGTTTGCTGCTTCCAAACCAGGTCTTGATGATTTTGTGATGTGTTCCATTTTGTTTGATGGCTTATATTTCTGGTGTTGAAAGGTTTTGTGCATAGATTTTTTTTATTTTTCATTTTTCAATTGTTTTCTTGCTGACATGTCCTGCTGTTCCATTATGTACTTGGATGAAACTTAGCTAGTCAAATTGATTCAGCCTGAGAAGGATCAATTTGGCTTACCTAGTTTGGCTTCCTTGACTCCCCAATGGTCACTTTCTTACCTGGTTAACTGCCTCCCAAGCTCCTAACGTTTCTCATTCTTTCACTTCCCACCCTCTTCCCTTGCAAACTCTAACTTTGCTTCTTTTTTTTTTCATACGCTGCAAGAGATGACCCCCTTCTGCTTTATTTTTCTCTCCCCTCTGCCTCTTTCTCCTAGCCGATTCTTCCGCCAGCCTTAATCTTGAGCGCTCAGCTCTTGCTAGAAAGCGGTTTACATTGCAAGGTCTTTCCAACCGTAGAGCGCCACCCAAAGGTAACAAAATGCTTGCAGCATTTGGTCACCACCACCTGTCTTCCTGATTCTTGAGTCCTGTCTCCATTCCATTGTGTCCTTCATTCCACTACAGCCGTGGCCACCTCCCATCACTATGTCCTTGTCTGACGTACCTTGGCATTTTGTAGAAACTGGTCCATACCGTTTCAAGGTGCTCTGAGAATGTTTTTAAAGAACTGCTGGATACTGCAGTGGTTTAGGTCTCTGGCTGCAGAGCAGAGGTTAGGAGCTTGGTTCTTGACTGTACCTTCTTGACAAGGGGCTTCATAATCCATAGGGTCCCTTGGAGGTTTGCAGTTCTAAGACTATAATATTTGTTCCAGATGTTTGCTTGGCATCAGTATCGGACTGACTGATCTGTAGTTTATAGGGCTCTGCCTATGTGCACTTCATCTTCCCATTAGATGGAGTCTGAGCCTTGGACGCCATACGGCTTTATGGATGATGCTACATGTATGCCTCTAGTCCTGAGGTACGTTGTGTAGAACTAGTGCTACGTGATATGCAGACACTTCAGTTTGCAAAATGCTGTGGGTTGACCTTGGGAGCTCACTGAACTCAAGAGCTGGTAGATCTCATTCAATGCTTGGGTCTCTCCCACATGAAAGCTTAAAGGGTATCTACACAACATAGTTATAGCAGTTTGATGGCACTTTAATTGCCATGCTTCCAGAACTTTGGGATTTGTACAACAGATATAAATGCCATAGCTTCTTGTTCCCGATGTACTGTATGTGTGTGTTTAAATAAAATCCTTTTTCCTAACACCAAGATTTTTTCTGAACAATATTTTTTTCCCCTCACCTCAAGAAATCTTGCTGAATTTCTTGTTTCTGTGATTTTTTTTTACCCAGAAGAAAATAATCCAGTCTGCATGGAATTATTATAATGCCTGTACAAAACGGCATATTTTGCTGCGCAAGGTTTCCTGAAAAGGGCATTGAGCTGAACAGAAGTTGGTATTTTCTTTTGCAAGAGAACTGGCAAATACGCTCACACTCTTATTGAAGGAACAGATACACTGCTATGCGCACACTTTTACTGAAGGAAAAGGAACATACAGTCCCAGTCTTTTTTTCTTTCTTTATGGAATGTTCCTTGCTTGAGAGTCTTTAGTAAAGGTGTAGCTTATTTCTGCTTGGCTTTATAAAGTTGCAAACATATATTAACCCCTAATGCCAGGGATAAATACAGGCAGACATCTTCCCTGTTGAGTTTATTCAGGACCTCGCAAGGAAACGTTACTGATACTGTGTGCTTGGTTGAGTCTTAGGCTGTGACTACATGGTCAAATACCCCAAAATTTGCTCTGCTTATACGTATAATGGGAGAATTTGCAGTGTTTTTTAACGGCCACATGACACAAAGGAAGATTTAAACTGTTCCATCCCTTTTTGCTCGCTAAACGCTTTTTTTCAATACCACTGGAGGGGGTTCTCCTTTTTAAAAGCCAGAATGATTCAACCAGGCTGTTTTTCATTTGTTGTGATACGTTTGTATAAAGCTGGGTGTGTGTATCTGTAGATGGTTTATCATTGACTTAGATAGTTGGGGTGTGATGTTCAGGACTGGGGTAACATGCACCTGCATTATTTCTTCTCTCCTGATCACCCTCCATTTTTTATTTAAAAAAAATTCTTAATAATAATAATAATAATAATAATAATAATAATAATAATAATAATAATAATAATAATAATAATAATAATAATAATAATAATAATAATAATAATAATTTATTGTCATTGTAAGTATATACACAGTATACCATACAACGAAATTCACAGACACCCAGAGACCAGACACATGAGATTAGCACTAGATGACCCCATCACTTTATCACTGGGTCATTGTCATTATTATTTCCCAAATTTACACTCCATAAAAGGATCGACAGAGAGGCGGGACCAGAGGAAGGAAAGAAGGGGCGCTGTGATCTAGAATGTGAAGCACACTGCATAGAATATGAACAGTGATTTCCCAAATCAACCCGCCACCCCGTTTGATCAGTGACTGCGATTTTAAACATAATACAGACTGCAAATTGCAGTGCTGATTTGGCTTTCCAGTGTAGTCGCACCCTGATGAGTCTCTGCCATTCCAACAAAAACAGTAATACTCAACCTGAATATCCAGTAAAGCTGCCCACATTTGAGGAGAGCATAGTTAAGGAGTTAAAGAACCCGAAAATCACCACATCTAACAACGCCCAATGTAATCAAGTCCCAATTCCAGCTGAAGGAGGCAGTCGTTCACCTCCAAACACCCTACTTGAAATTAGGGACTCACTAAAGGAAATAAAAGGTATGTTGGGGCATTTAGTTGATCTAATGGAGGAAAGGGTTATTCCTTCTTTAGCCGCCACTCCCAACCCTACAGGAACATCCAATCTCCCTCCTAAAGGTGCTAATAAAAATATTTGGGTTTGTGTTGTGGAAGTCTTGGCAGTGCTGCATAAATCCTGCATTTCACCCGCTTCTAAAGTGCATTTTCTCTCTACACTTTAGACTCCCGACACCATAAAGCAGCAAAGAGTGTGACATTTAATCTTTTTTTTTGTAAGCTCTTGTTCTATGGCAAATTACACCAGACAGTGACATTCATGGTGATTTTTAGGGTTTTTTCCTGCCCCTTCATATTTTGAAATACAGTAAATGCAATTAATTTTCTCTCTCCAGCACAGACCTACATCACAGATTTCCCACGGTTGGGAAACTTAACTTTTTTGGACTATGCTTTGCATGGTCCCCCAGCCAGCTTAACCGTCTTGTTTGGTATCCAAAGAAGATCACGTTCCCATCTCCAGACCTCCATTCTGGAAGCTGCAATTCTGCTGAGGCAGACGCTAATGATTGGAAAAAAGGATCATCCATGTCACTCATGCTATTCATATTCATGAGCTGATTTGCATGAACCCATGAGAGGACTGGAGAGGCGGAGTCAGCAGCTACATGAGGCTTGGCGGGAGAAGGAGGAGTCAGATAGGGCTGGTTAGTCAGAGAGAGAGAGGGAACAGATACTGAGAGAGATAGAGCTGGTTAGGAAAATAGGTAGAGAAGGTGGTAATGATATACCGGTAGCAAGAGAAAAGAAGTATGTACTGACAGGACTGTTGATTATTTACTTTTGTATAAGGTGTATCTGAGAAACTTCTGTTCTTATTCAATCAATCTATTTATTTATTTTATTTTATTTTATTTTATTTTATTTATTTATTTATTTATTTATTTATTTATTTATTTATTTATTTATTTATTTATTTATTTATTTATTTATTTATTTATATCCCGCCTATCTGGTCAGTTAAGACCACTCTAGGCAGCTAACAACATAAAAATAAGACAATAAATATATATAAAACAAGTTACATAAAATAGACATTACAAAAACTGAGAGCAAACAATGGGGAGTAAAGAAAGAGACAAGTGTTCTGTTCACAAGACAAGTGTTCTGACAAACATCATTTATATTGTGGATTGAGGTAATCCACTGGTGGCAGCGAGAAGAAAACACAATGTGAGCCTTTGTGAGGGGAGAACAAGCAGGGGCCACAAGGGCGAACGCCACAGGAACATTTGGGCATTTTCTGTTTTACCCCTTGGGAAATCATAACTGTTGAAACTGGTATAACGCTTACATAGGTTCATGCTGCAGGATACATGCAAATATGCTTTTGCAAATATTATTCTAGTTTGAATGCCTCGTTGAACTAGACTAATAAAATACCTGTATAAGCATGATCTCATTTTGAGGGCTTGCCAAATTGCAGCATAAAATTATCGTCTGTCCTGCACAACGAGGGAAGGGCGAGGAAGATTAATTTCCAGGAGACGTTTCTGGCCCAAAAGGATTCCAGACTTAAACCTCAGGATATTAAGAGTTAGAACTGGGTAGTATATTTCATGTAAGACAATACCATTTTGAGTATGAGTGTTGTTTGAATATTTGAATACCATTTGTTTGAATGTCTGAAGCAGTGCTGAGCTCTAACATGATCTGTACAGTCCCCTTAATATACTTCTGGCCTTGTAGCTTTTTAGTTTATCGTTGTGTTACATCCCCGGAAAGACTAGAAAACCAACATTCCCTTTAACGGACATGGAAACCTGCCTATAGACAACTGTGTGACCAAATGGGCCATTTTAGTTCTCCTGCTCACTTCCTGCTCACTTCATTTCATAGGGTCTCACTCATATCCAACCCAAAGTACTAGCTGTTTGTCTCTTTTGATTTTAAGGTTAGCATCAGCTGTGACTGTTTTAGTAAGTAGTACCTTTTGCCATAAACATCACTATGACTTCTTGTTTTCATGGCTAATTAATCCAAATACAAGTCTTCACTTGGATCGCTCTTCAAGCCAGGTGGCCGAGTTTGACAGGGACCCACATAAAAAAATAAGTTCACTATTTCAAATGGTGGAGAGAAGGGTCACTGTTTTGGTCACAGAAAGATTTGAATACTGCTGTTTTCCCACGGCTGTTATTCCTCCTATCCTTTATTTGCTTGATTCACCTGCTTTCCTCTAACCCGTCCTTGACCTCCCTATATCTGTCCTGCCAGATCCAGAATCTAAAGAGAGAGACGTTACCCGTCGCTTTTCCTTAGCTTCCTCCATCAGCACCACAACTAACACATCTGCTCTAACCAAAGGTACAGTCGGTCACCCTAACCCTTTCGCCGCCTCTTTTACTGCACTGATGTTGGTATAAATGGCACAATCCTTGAAAACGTGTAGCCTGACCTTGCAATCTGGTCCGCAAGGCAAAGAGTAAAAACAAGTGCAAGATTTTTTTTCCTACTATCTAACAGTATTTGGTGTTTATGCTGGGCTCATGCTGAACTTGTGGCTATTAAACAGGATAACTGTTCTGGGAATTCATGGTGAGGTACAAATCAAAAGCTTACATCCATTGTTTCAGGGATAATGCAGGAGGGAAGAGCCCTAAACATAGTTAGAGAAAGCCATAAGAATTACAGTACTCTGAAGAAGGAGGGAGTAAATCCTGAGCAGAACAGTTTGCATATCAACAAGTTACACAGAAATGACAAAAGGGTGATAAGAAATGATACAAATAAAGATCTCTGAGCACACCTAACTATCTATCTGTCTATGACTGCCAACCACTGCTTCAGGTTATGTGTTACATGCATTGATGCTTTTAGTTTCCAGTGCAGTCCTGATAGAACATTTCAGGCTGTGAAGTGACACCATCATGATATTGCTCTTATTTTGAGTCATTCGGTTGCATATTTTCAATGCCTGTAGCAGAAGTGCATTCACTTCTGGGACTGAGGGCTGTTCTAGTTTGAACCAGAAGTTGAATTTGAACAGTGCTGATTGGCTGGCTGTGGTGTCCATTATGGCCACTTCCTCCTCCTTCAGTTGGGTGATTTTTGTCTTCGTCTTTCTTGGAGCAGTTGTCAAGTACAAACACAAGAATAACAGGAAAACAAAAAACAAAAAACACCACAAAGCAATAAAGCCATCAAACCAATTAGGTAAACATGCAATATACTGTACATATGGAAGTATAATGAAAGCAGAGGAAAACAGGGCATATGTTCTGGGTTTTGGCATCTTGTGCTCATTGATTATAATATTAAATTGCTGTTCTTGGTGGTTTGTGGTGTGATTTCCATGAAGATAAACAAATTAGAAAAGTTTTCAAAGCAGAAGCTGTGTTAGTCGGTGCAAGTATATCAGACACACACACCCCTAAAAAGTTTCGTAACTTAAAGACTAATTGCTGTATTTTAACTTGAGTTTTCATGGATCAAGTCCATTTGCTCAGATATTAGAGGGAGACTATATGACTCCTGACCAGAAGCAGATATAGATGCTGGCCAAATTGGTTCACTAGGAAACGGACAGAACTAATAGGCTGTGAATAATTTTGGTTATCAGTCTGTGATCTACGTCACAGTACCAAGTTAGACAAGACCTTCATGCTGGCAGAGAAAAGTGATTTCCTACAATCCATATAAAGATGTACAGAATGTATCACCTGAGGCATCCATTGCAGTGCAAATTGGCTACAGTCACTAGAGGACATTGTGATACTGGGGGGTTTTTTTGGGTGTTCAAATGTCAGCTACCAGCTAGAATTTTCATCGAACAAAATCATTGCTTGTGGTACCAAATACAGTTTAAGAGCATTAGTAATATAGGGGTGATCTTTGAGGTTCCTTGCGTCCTCTGTATTTGTAAGTACTTAAAAAAGTAAGGGCACTTGCTAGTCAGCAAATTACATAATCTTTTTCTTCCATTTTTATGCACTGACTTTTTTAAATATTAGAATTGCTTTATCAATATTCTGTGCACCCAGGTTAAGTCCTCATTTCCATTAACTGTGGGTCCGGTTGCTTTTCGACACTAAGAGAGCAGGGAAATCCTTTAACTGTATTTCCAATCCACATATTTGCAAACTTCATACAGGTCCCCTTGTTCCTGCAGTTAAAGTCAAGAGGCATGAAATTAAAAGTGACCCAACTCCTCTAGGGTTTGAAGGTACAGCTTTTGACTTGATGCATGAAACTGTTTTGTGATAGTCTTGTGGTATCACTCGTGGAATGCTCATTCCTTCATCATTACCACTATCCATATTATATGTGAGAGAGAGACAGACGTCAGTGTGAGAGACTTCCAGGCAAAGTTCCAGTACAGCGGTGCCTCGCATTACGATGTTAATTCATTCCAGCGAAATCGCTGTAGAACGAAAACATTGTAAAGCAAAATTTAAAAGCCCATAGAAACGCATTAAAACCCGATCAGTGCATTCCTATGGGCTTGAAACTCACCGTCCAGTGAAGATCCTCCATAGCGCAACCATTTTCGCTGCCCGTGCAGCGAGGAATCCGTCCCAGAAAAGAGCAGGGAGCCATTTTTTTACCCGGTGGCCATTTTGAAACTGCCAATCAGCTGTAGGAAAATCGTCATTTTGCGAGAATCGGTTCCCAAAGCAGGGAACCGATCATCGCAAAGCGAAATTCCCCCATATGAAACATTGTTTTGCGATCGTAATGCGATTTTGTCGTAAAACGGAGCACTCGTCTTGCGAGACACCACTGTATTTTTAAAAAAATCAAAATTTAAAAAGACGGGGCTGAATTGATTCAAAAATGCCCCACTTCTACTCTCTATATTGCATTCATAAATTGCTATCCTGTTAAAAGTTAGCCATAGCATCGTTTCTGAAAGCGCCAATAATGTAGGGCTTGGCACTCTCTGTGTCCACGGTCCTCTCACGGCTCAGTCACAACCAAGTGAGGATTTATTTGGCTTACACAAAAGGATCCTCTCACAGTCACACAGTCCATCTTCTGCCTGGAGGGGTTATGTCTAGGGGACTCCAGTGACCTGTTCTTTCCCCAGCACACTCTGATTCACTTATTGCTGGGTGCTCAAGGAAAATACACAGAAGCAGATAGTTGTGTCTGGTTTCAGACCAACTCTGCATGAAACTCAAAACAGCCCAAAATACTTCAAAATCTCTGAACATCCTCAGACACTGGGTTAGTACCTTTAAATCCTTACATCTGTCTGAATAAACCACAGCCTGAGTAAAGTATTATAGATGGTTGTTGTAGTTTTTTCAGGGCTGTTTGGCTGTGTTCTTAAGGTTTTTCTTCCTAACGTTTCGCCAGTCTCCGTGGCCGGCATCTTCAGAGGACAGGAGTCAGAACTCTGTGTTCTTTGAGAATACAAAGTATTATAGGTTTATTAAAAAGTAACAAAGCATAACAGCTTCACAAAAGGTCAAAAGATTCAGCAGTGATGACAAAAAGCCTCACCAGTTAACATAGGCAGTCTTTACAGAGCTCAAGGCATTGTGGGATTTTTCCCACATAAAACAATATAGACTAATCTAGCTAAGCTTCATTACCCCATTCATTTCTTCTATCTTTTTTGCTCCTTCTCTGAAATACATACCACTCATTTATCTTTTGGGCTTGCTGTTTGGCATGTATAGATTGTTTCTTTCTTTCCTTGCATGCTGATATAACTATACTACCATTGGTTTAAATTTTCTTTTTAAGGGTGTAATTAGATGGTCAATTGGATCACACTAAATAGTGAACCGGCTAGATCAAATTAAACAGCTTTGTAGTGTGGTATGTCATTTAGGGCAATCCTTACTCACATGCAAGGCTTGGGTGTTTTCAGGGCAGGAAAGCACACCGCACCTCAAGTGATGATCCTGTTTAGTCCTTCCTGCGTTTAAAGAGAAAGAAAGGAAAACCAAAACAAAAAGTCTCCCTCCTTGTCCCCTCCTGTCTACCCTTCTATAGGGTAGTGGGAGGAAGCTTTCAATTTAAAAATATCTATTTCCAAGTGGCATAGTGCTACATTGGCTTGCCGATCAACCAATTCAGTGCTGCATTGCAAGGGCTTAAAAATATATACATCTTTACATCCTCTTCTGCCTCCAGCCGGAGGAAGCTTTTAATTTCTTAGTAACTGATTAGATCCTGAAGTGGTTTAAGCAAAGGGACAGCTTAAGCCATCCATTTTGATTCTGTTCTGGTGATTACATGTACCAGAACCAAACAAAGAGGGAACAATCATACCCACACTAAAACACACATACACACACACACACACACACACACACAAACCCAGTAGTCGCTGGCAGGAACCAAAAAGGTGCAGGAAGGCAAGGATAAAGGTTGAGCTTGTTTGCATTTTCTTCCTACATCATGTTGTTGTCGGATAAATGGCTAAACCAGCCTCTCCCCAAAGTGGACCAAACCATAAGACAAAACCCCATCTAATTGCACCCTGATTTGAGAGTACGTATGTTCCATTTAATTCAAAAGGATTTGTTTCGGAGTGGACTTCTGTAGGATTGCACTAACAGTCCCACTGTTATGCCTTGGCTGCAACTTGTACTGCTGATGAATTACCATGTCACACATTCTAGCTCTCCTTTTTATGCTGGAAGAGTTAAAAAGTGGCAATATGCAATGTCTTCTTTCAGTTTTTTTCTTATGTGAAAAACAAGGTGTTGATTCCACATGAGTGGATAATGAATTCATGCTGAGCTGGCTTAAGGATGGGTCCTTTTAAGGAGAAAGGCAGGGTAAAAATATTTTAGATAAATTTAAATAAATAAATAAATATATTCTTGTCCCATTCAGGGGACAAGGTGCTGAGCTCCTTTGGCTTTCAGCTGAGCTGTCTCCTCGTGCAAACTTCACATGCAGGCGTACACATTGGGATATCTTACAGCAGGGCTCCCCAATGTTTCTGATGGGCCACATTCTGGTTTCTGAGAAGGTGTCATGGGCACATTCACAAAATGGCTTCCATGTGGATGTTGCCCATTCACAAAATGGCTACCATGACAGATGTGGTCAGTCATAAAACACCTCTTTCTCTGATAGGCAAACTATTCAGGTTAAATGACAACTTGCCTAAAAGCCTGAGTAGAAAAGAAAGGTGAGGTCTCATACAAGACACAAAACTAGTACTTGTTTCACAAAAAGGCAAGCCAATTATTTCTCATTCTGCCAACTGTAAAGTTGATTTATTCCATCCCGTGCATTTTCCCAAATAAGATACACTCAATGATGCACATGAACTGTATGCTGTAAAAAGGCAGGAACATTTTTCTCATCCAGTATCTTTCAATCACACACCAAATCTTCCTTCTGAATCATCACTAACTTGTCTCTTACACATACCAACTCCACAAATTCCATCATCAACACCCTAGTCAGTATTCTTATACAAGCTTTTTAAAAACTTGTGATTTTTTAAAATGAAGAATGAACATTTCTAGCAATATATAAATCCCAATTTAAAACCATGTAAACAAAGAGGTAAGCTGCTTGGCAAAGGAAAATTCATAGGTTACAGTAGATCTCTCCTCACCCTCCGTCTGCCTCAGTGGAAAAGCTAGTTCTGATTTTAGGTTGATTAATCAGTATTACAAGAAGACAGTCTTGTGGCATTGGAAAACAAATCTGGCCAACTAAGCATGGTGTTGGCAAGGAAATTCTCTTGGAGGGGGTTGCATGCTGAGCTTGCCAACTTTGAGATGGGTCTGAATTAGCACATACACCACAAAACCCTGCTTCCTGTCACAGATGCCTTTGCAAGAAACATCTTGGCTCAAGCTAAATGCAGCGCTGTTATTCCGCCTACAAGATCGGTACCTAGATCTGCTTCACAGACAGGTAAATAAGAATCAGAACGTTGTACTTGTGTGATGCATACACTGTTCAAAGCCTTACCTGGGCAGTATGGGCAGGATCATTGCAGTCTTTGGTTACTCTTGTCATGGTATGCATGCCGATCTGTCTGTTTATATAGATCTTTTTTCCCCTACATAAGAGACTCTGTATTAGATGCGAGAGGGTATGAAATGGGTGCTTCTAAGGAGCAGAGCGGAGTGAAAATATTTTAAATAAAGAAATAAATATGCCCAAAACAAACACTAGCCCAAAAGCACAGTTTGAATGCCAAGTTGGAGAACCCATTTCATGTGACCAAAATGACCAAAAGCAGAAGTATATTTTTTGATTATACCAAAAATGAGCTTGGAAAACTTGCTTTTTCAAATCTCCTTTGGAGAGAGCATAAGCTTCTTTTCACCTATTCTGACACCAGTGCCAGAACTGGTGGTGGTGGAGGAGGAGGAGGCGGCAGCAACACCACAGGCTGGTGGTTTCTCCCTCCCTCTCTCTTTCCTCGAATGCTTGGCTCTGAGGGGAAGGCATTGGTATGAATGAGCTTTCTGCTCTGGAGAAAGGGAGGGAATGCTGCCCTGGGTGAATTTAAGGGGAAACTGTGGTTTGAGCAAAAGAAAATAACCCCTGTTGGAGCCAAAGAGGTGGGTCAGCCGTTCTGTGTGATGGGTTGTGTTTACTTTGCTTCCTGTCACAGATAGCAGATGAGCTTGGACCTGCGTCCTAGGTGGTGCTCCGTCCAGGTATTTATGGACCAGCCCCAGCTCTGTTTGGCTTCTACATGTTTACTGTACTTTGTGACTGTAGGCTACGTCTTGGTCTACATTTGCCAGGATGGGCTGGGATTTTAACTGGACATTTCCTAGTATGCTGGCTGGCGCGGCTCCTTCAAAAACGCCAACTGGAGCCACAGTGTGGATAAGGGTAAATCTTGCATTGCCTCCCACAGTAAGGAGACGGGAGGGGTTGCAGGATCCGATTTGTTCATCCTGCACTTCCCCCTGGAACTTCAGGGCAGAGCTGTTTGCCCCATACAGTCTGTCCTGGCTCCTTAAACTAGCTTGTTGCTTTAGGAAGGGGGTGAACAGTATAGCGCTGAAGTGAGATTAACTATCATGAATAGCGCTGAAGTGATATTAACTATCAATCCAGCTGGTCTCTGTACACACACAAAAAAGGAGTGGGCACCATTTTGCCCTTTGCCTCAACCAAGGGTAGAATTGTGTCCTCTTCTCCTTTCCACATAGGTCTTGGACTGTCTCTGATTGTATGCTCAGGTCCCAGCGTGGTTGCTGTTCTCCCAGTGACCTGACTTGGCTTCCCTCAGAGGGGAAGTTTGAGGGAGAGAAGGCACACCAGCTCAACCACCAGATGAAACGATAGATGGAGACGAGAAGCAAAGAAAATAGCAGGCAGATTGACAAATTCTCTGGATAGTAACAAGAGCGGTGTGTCAGCTTTAAGATGAACCAAAGTTATAAAATGAGCTTTCCTAGATACACAGGCCACAAACGCTATGGCTACAACAAAACTCTCGGTCTTAGAACGACGCCACATGGTTCTCTGTTATTTTTGTGCGACGGACAAATTCAGCTCCCCCTTGTGGAAATTGTCTGGATGACAGGCAGGCTGGGAGATGAAAGGAGGAGATGATGATACGGAGTGATTTGAACCTTGAACATAAGCACTGCATATTACAACATTCTGTTGTGGGACCTCCCTTGTAAAGCAAAATTTAATGCCAGACATTCTGTTTTCTTTTTTTCTAAGGATGGCCCACCCGGCAGATGCCTTCTCTAGATACATTTGAAGATTTTGAAGCGATCCCGTCCAGTGCTGAGGAACTTTCTAATTCTTCAGATATGGAGGAGGAAAGCCAACCTAACAACGTATGTAGCATCATTCAAAGCTTTGCATTGCTATTTTTCCCATCATCGTAAACATATCTTGGGCTGGGAGTGAACTGCTTTAAATAATTTGACTTTGCATTTTCCCAAAATACAAGAAGATTTTAAATCATAGTGTTCCATTGGTTATCTAATCTTCCAGCTAAATTAAGAGATGAGACTGTATGTTATTTTCTTAAATCTTTACTAAAGTTACAGATTAGATGGCATGTAGAGAGGTAAACTACAGTCTCTGTTTAGTTAATTCTTACTTCATGTCAGAGAATCAGAGCTACTAATGGGATAACAATAAATACATGATGCAAAGCGAGACGTTAATTTAAAATGTGATAAAATCAGCACAATAAGGTCCTATTATGCTCTCTTTAAAAGCAAACACGTTTTCTAACCTACAGCCTGCATACCTTAGGTGATAAATGTGATAAAACCAGCACACTAAAGTCCTAATAGGCTCTCTTTAAAAGCAAACACATATTTTCTAACCTAAAGAGTGGTATAAATATACCAGATGAGCGGGATATAAATCAAATAAATAAATAAATAAATATAAATAAAGCCTACACACCTTAGGGCAGTGGTCCCCAACCTTGGGCTTCCAGATGTTCTTGGACTTCAACTCCCAGAAATCCTGGCCTGCAGAGGTGGTGGTGAAGGCTTCTGGGAGTTGTAGTTCAAGAACATCTGGAGGCCCAAGGTTGAGGGCCACTGGCTTAAGGTTTTCATACTGTATTGTGTGTCATATGTGGCATCTCTCTCCTTAACAGCTTCTAGAGAAGCCTTCCTTTGCATTCCTCCAGGGCTGACCCTACCATTACTCACAGTCAAAGGCAGCTCATGGACCACTTTTGGGGTGTGGGGTGTGTGCCTCACTCAGTAGACCCTCTACCTTCTTTACATCGGAGAGGGATGTGGTCAAGCGAGGCCATCTCTGGTATGGCATACACCATCCCTTTGGATGACCTTCTTTTGACGGTTTAGCCTCACAGAGCTGCCACCAGATGAGAACCTTTTCATCCACCAACATGAATTCTATGTAGTGAGGTTCACTGGCTTTTGGAGAAACAGTTTAGGATTTTTAGAAAATGAATACAGAAGTCAATGAAGATAAGGTGTGCAGTGTAATTCTGTCCACGATTACTTAAAAGTAAATCCAACTGTGGTCAAGTGGGGCTTATTCTTAGGTTGCAGGAAATAGGATAGCAGCCTGAAAATATGTAGGTGATAAACTTTGGGGGGGGGGGGGGTTACATAGACTTGCTTTGGAAAAAAAACCACTGAAAGCTCAGCCTTTTACTTTATTACTAAATTCCACATTTTTTTTGAAATTTCCTAGAACACAGGAAATCAGGAAAGTTAGATATTGAAACAGCACACAAAAAGTGTTGCTTTTCGAGATGTGTTTATTATTTTATTTGTCTGAAGCACAGTGATGGGGTGCCTTCTTCTTCCTATCCCTGGCTGTGTTCATGTCCTTCCTTTCCACAATAACCGCATGTGCGGCTTTGTTTCATTCATTTTAGGGATCCAGTCTTTACCGGGTAGAAGGCAATTTTGACACCTGTTTCCCAGATTCCCTTACTCTAGAGGATGGAGATTTAGTGCAGTTTATACAGGAAGGTGAAGATGGACAATGGTAAGTATAGCAGCTAGTAAGAACAACACAGAGACCGGGACACAATTAAAGAGGCAATAATTTTCCTTTTAAATCGTGGATTGTTTTGGTGGCAACACTCCCTTTCTTTGCTCCCACCTTCTTCCAATTCCTGGCTCTCCTTTTGTGGTTCATCGTAAAGCTGATGGGCTGTTTAAAGCGTTGAACTGCATTAGGGAAAAGGGGACAATTTTCCACACATTCTCCATAATATACACACACATATACCCATGACTCGGAAACATAATAGTCTGTTGTAGTTTGTTGCAGTTGTTTCTATTTCACATTGATGAGTATATATTTTTTGTCTATGGAAAGGTGATCTAGTGCTAAACTAATATAGCGATGCGGTGATCAGGCAATCTAGCACTAAACTTAGCAGTTGTTTAAATAAAAAAAATTAGGGAGAAAGATCATGGAGGTGGGTGATCTCACTTTAAAAGATCAAGCCCAGATTAGTACATTGCCAGTATACCACCTACAATCATGCTTTCCCCTCACCCTTTTGGAGAATGAAACAACTTATCCCACAGGGAAAACATTGTTCAAATCACTCCAGATTTGTTTTGTTGTTGTTGCTCTTGTTTTTTAATAAAGACCCCCGATGACAAGGGGAAAAACTCTGCACCAGAAGCAAAAAAAGGGCCAGGCTGATTCACATTGGCCTTTGCATCCTGTGTTCAGTTTTTAAAAGTTTGAATCCATCCGTTCTGCTTCTGCAGCAAATCCGGTAATATTTGCCAGTGTGGTTGCAGCCTTACTGGGACTGCTGTGTTTGAATGAAGAACAGCTGGAAAAGGGGGGAGCAAAACCAGCCCCTTTATCCCCTTGTCCTAGGCACACTGGCATTTCCTGTTCCGGGAAGCTTCTTCGCAAAAGCAGGCAGGCTGTTGTCTCAATGCAGATACAAATAGTTTCCAGATGCCGTGTATGTTGTTAAAGGTTTGACTCAATGATCCATTCTGCGTCCCATTCAAAATTGGCATAACCCAAATCCAAGTCACTGCTGTATATCATGTTCCTCATCCTCATGCCAGTAGCACCTTATCTATGAAGGATAAGTGTGTCCTGCTCTGCAGTATTACCCTTGTGCTTTTCCTCATTTTTCTTGCACATCCAAGTCCTCATCATCGCTGCTCTCCCCCAACCCCGGAGGAGAATCCAGCACTAGTTTCAGCCCGGCAGTTTGTTCAAACAGTTATTTACAATAACAAATACGTATTACTAGAAACAAAAAAAGTGGACTATTTCCTATGTGTTTAATTGAGAATGTTAATTAAGAGGCAGCTGGCTAGATACCTCAGTGGTTTAAGTATCCGGCTGCAGAGTCAGACCTTGGGACTTTGATTCCTCACTTTGCCTCCTGTCCATGGAGCCAGTCTGTGGAGCCTTGGGCCAGCTGCACAGTCCCAGGGCACCCCTGAAGAAGGGAAGGAGAAACCACTTCTAAGTATCCTCTACCTGGAAAGCCCTGAAAAAGGTCACTGTAAGTCAAAATCAACTAAATGGCATGCAATTATTATTATTATTATTAATTACAAGGCTGTTGCTGTTCTTCATTTTTCGTTACCTGCAGTATAGGGGTAGTTCGACAAAGCAGGAGACAGGGAAACTTCAAACTATGTACATGTAACATTGCAATAAATAAATAAATAAATAAATAAATAAATAAATAAATAAATAAATAAATAAATAAATAAATAAATAAGTAAGTAAATAAATAAAAAGCCCTCCTCCTTCCAAGGAACTTGATGGGAATAAGGATGGAGCAGTGGTTTCATGAAATGTGTGTGGTCTCACCTTGCTGCTCCTGTATATAAAAACAAGCATTGTTGCAACAGGAAATGACATAGCATAGGCTGAATAGTGCTTTGCACTAAAGGGGCAGTATACAAATCAAATCAAAGCTAAATAAAGAGAGACTTTTCATATATCATGCAATTCTCTGTACACCAGAAATGCTAGATTTCCTTGACGGTCCCAGGACCAGCAGCATAAATGAGGACGAGGCCATTAATTACATTTCCTTTGAAACTTCAGGTTAGTGAAGAAGCTGGTTTCTGAGAAAACGGATTGGGTCCCTTCCAGCCTGTTACAGCCAGCAGAGGGGGATACCAACACCATCTACAGAATCAGCTATGCCGGTAACAACATTGTCCCCATTTCGACCTATTCTTTCGACACTTTTACTCCGTTCCTGAACTGCAGGAAATTCCACATCACCCTCATGAGTTCGCCTTCTTTGTGAAGGGGAAGAAGAAGAAAAATAATTCAGATCCTATGAAGGGTTTATCATTTCAATTCATTTAGAAAGATACAGTCAACATAGAGAGGGTGCAGCCTGGTAGTCCCGGAACAGTGTCAGTCGACACAAGCGATATTATTCGCTCTTCTTTTATAACTCAGAGGGGACTCGGTACTGAAACTCCTAAGGTTGCAGTTCATCCTTCTAACCACTACCCCCACTGGCTCTCATCCAGCCTTCATATATCTTACTTGGGTAAAGGTAAAGGTTCCCCTTGACATTTAGTCCAGTTGTGTCCGACTCCAGGGCGTGGTGTTCATCCCCGTTTCCAAGCCGTAGAGCCAGCGTTTTGTCCGAAGACAATCTTCCGTGGTCACATGGCCAGTGTGACTTAGACACGGAACACCATGACTTTCCCACAGAGGTGGTACCTATTCATCTACTTGCATTTACATGCTTTCGAACTGCTAGGTTGGCAGGAGCTGGGGCAAGCTTAGTTACATTTATTTACCCATCTTTCCTCCAGGGAATCCATGGCAACATACATGGTTTCCCTTCCATTCCTTTTATGTTTATAGCAATCCTGTGGCTCTCCCCATCTCATCCATGCGAATTTCACGGCTTATTGGGGTTTATCCAGTTCCAAACTAGTATACTTTTTTTTTATAAAAACAAAATACTTATTGGGGTTTATCCAGTTCCAAACTAGTATACTTTTTTTTCTAAAAACAAAATAAAAAAAAAGTTTAAAAGAGAAAAACATGGTGGCAGCTTAAAGACTAACTTTTAATTTTTTTTTAATATGAACTTTCATGGACAAGCCCACTTCATCAGACTTCCCCCCCCCAGTTAAATTTAAATGGGATATGTCAGATTCCTGCCTTCCAGACTGTAAAACATAGAGGTTCCTTCTCTAAAGGCTTTTAAAACAAATACTTTCTGTATTTAATTAATTAAAAGATTTCTCTCCTACTCTACATCTTAAAGTCTTTGGATGGGGTACAATCAAGGAAATGACTTCGAAACCATTTGGAATATTTTGTGCAGGTTAACAAATATGAAAGTAAAACTTGTAATTCAACTCACTGGGCCCCAAGTGCTTCTGAATGGGTAGCTTCGTTTGGCATTTAGATGAAGCCACCGTTCAGATGAGGCCTCTAAGTAGAGAGCGTTCCAAAACTGCAGTACTGCTGCAGTAATGAAGGGAAATAACCATTCTTCTACATGGTCTCCGTGAATGCACACTATGAGTTTGCTTCTGTGCATGCGCAATCTTTGGAACTTTCTAGAGCTGAAAGATCAGGAGATCATTAGAAGCCCTCCTGTCCCCCGTTGCCTGTTCACCCCTCTAATGCTCTTCACTTCCTTTTTGCCCCCTCTTTGGACACATCTAGGAGCTTTCTGGAGCTACCAGCCAAGGGTGGTTTCGTTCGTTCCTATTCACTGTATCTTGATCCATGTTTTATGAGTCCTTTTTTCTTCCCCCATTGAACAAATTAGATTGTGGTATTTGTTCAGTGTAAAAAAATTCAGAGTTCCTAGTCAGATGCCCTCAAAGAGAGGAGGGCAACTTAATCCCCAATTGTGGAGTGAAGCAGTATTTGGAACCCCGAGACCATGAGTCACCTCTAGGAGAATCTACTACAAATTTAGACCCACCTTGGTTCCCCCACCCCGAGCAGCATAAAAATGTAATAAATATGTCATCATTTGATGGGTGGCAAATGGTTTTGTGGAATGTATTCATGCCCGGGCATTTCCCGATATCTCTGCACCAGTAAGTCCCTTGTTATTGATACAGCTGCGTTCTTCTTTCAGACATGTACCATGGGACCTACGGGACTGCCTCCACAAACTCTGAAATCAAGGCGAGTGAACTGGCTAGAAACCTAACAGCTGAACAGAAAGCTGGGAGCTGAACACCCCCTCAGGACTCGATTTCCTTCTCTGTTTACTGGTGGATGTTGGACCAAAATCGCCTTTCCCATAAGCTTTGAACTTCAGAAATTGGTGAAAATCAACGGCATTTAACCACAACAACAGTTTAAAAACAACAGCAGAGCCCACACTACTTGAAAAGTTAGGAAAGTGGGAGGATAATTTAAACTTGAAAGCTGTCCTAGTATTTGGCAAATGCATCGACAGTATCCTTTTGTACACTGCATTTTTAAAAAAAATAATTGAAAAGGATCTTGCCTAAATTAGGCTAAAGGCAGTGAAAGGTTACTATGCCCTCAAACTTGCGACCATGTTCAGTGAATGCTGGATTTATTTCAAGACAGAACTCTGGATCCCCCTGATAATATTCTATGGCAGAAACCACCTCAGATTTTTTTTCATCTATTTGACCTGCTGCTTAGTCTCTCCTTGTTTTCCATGGCCAGATCCATTGATTATCTCAGGACAATCACAAACAGTGAGACCAACAGAAGTAGGTTGGGTGATGGTCAAGAAGATGCAGTTGCTGAACCTGAGCCAACCACGTTGCCTTTGTACAACAGGGAAGGGAGTGACATAGTTTTGATCTTCTTTCTGTAGGGTGCATTGGGGCCATTGGACAGATGGGCGTCTTTTAAGTATAGATGATGTAGGGGAAAACTGCCCCACGGCTACCCAGTTCTGGGGTATGTTTTCAGGTTCAAGATGGTGCCTCCCTCCTCGTATATAACTGAGGGGACCAATTCCTTTGCATTTGGTGCTGACAATTCTGTCTGATGCTGCCAGTTGGCATTTTTCATTTGAGCTGAATGCGTGCTGGGGCATCACCATATGCTGGGTCTAGAACCAGATGCAGCATCTCTTTGCTCCCTGCTCCCCCAGTTCAGTATTTAATGTCTCCCTGTATAATGCCTGCAATATGTTTAGGTACTTCCAAATGGATTTATTGCTGAGAAGGATGTAATAAGGTCATATTCGTTTAGTGCCATGCTGCCATATTTTAAGAAAGACTTTATCTGTATAATGACAGGTTTGCAGAATAGGAGGCACTTGTAAGTTCCCTGGCAATGGAGGGGTGAAATATATAAAGGTATTCTGCATGATGACTTTGTGATGGTAAACGGGAAAGAAAGATCCCATAAAGCTGCTAGTAGTGTAATGTTTGGGGGGAAAATTGATCTATGAATAGGGCTACTTAACGAGTGCTGTATGTAAGGGTGTTAAATGACGAGGAATACATGTAATGCAACTCTGCTGCCACTTTTTGGCATCTTGCTGGCTCCACAGAGATGTCCTATACAATCTGAAAGCTGCCACCCAGACTCTTCAGTAGTTCAAGGGTTCTTGGGATCGTATGCTTAGAGCGTATGCTACCTGGTTGGCCATACCCATTAACTGCTTGGGTTACTGGACAGCTGGGCTAAGCCTGGCCACACTTTGGCCACAACTGAGAATTCATTGAAATGTGATATCGAGAGAACTTTGCAAAGATACTGATTTACCTGACACTGCTATGGATCCAATCATTGGCCATTTCCCCAGAAACCCAGTCAATATGACAATTCTAATTTGAATTTTCTAGTCTTTTACCGATATTTATGCATAATAAATATTTATAAAATGGATATAGTAGGCAGAGTCGGTAACAGTCCATTTTTCTTGTGAAGAAGTCCATACTTCATTCTGTTTTATAAAGGGAAAAATTAAACTAAGAGCTGAACTACATGGCTAACACATTCCTATTGTCTGTTGCTGAATCCCCCACCAATATAGAATTAAAGAGGAGAAGAAAAGTAGTCTAAATTCCAACACGTCAGCCAAAAATGCTGACTGTATGCTTCAGCTCCAGGAGACAAGAGCTAGTACCTTGTTAAGGTTTTCCACAGATGCAAGTAAAGTTACACAAGTGGGTGTACTATTGGGTGAGGTGTTCAGCTGTTTGCACTCCTTTCGTTGTGCATGTTAAAATTCCCCAAAGGATTTTGACCCATGATTCTTCCACAGCTAGCCGGGAGAAAAAAATCTAAATCCACAGCCTTCTGAGTCTAGTATCTACATCGTGCACTTCTACAAAGGTATTCCTCAGACCCTCGGATAGCAGGGTCACACATACAGCACCAGCATGACATTCTCTACAGGTGTTCAATGGACGCATGTTCACATTTTCATGGAAACAGTAGGCTGAAAATGCAGATTATACTGAGATTTGCAGCTGCTGTCGTTGCAACTGTCCCGTTTTAAAGGGCCAAAGTAGCAACAGCTGCAGGTAGATGGGTATATGCATGCTTCCACTTCATCTTAGAATAGTTCATCATCATAACTGCCAATCTGGAAGGGACCCTATGGATCAAGTACAGCCTCTGTCAAGGAGGCACAGTAGGGAATCAAACTCCCAAACTCTGGTTCTGTAGCCAGATACCTAAACCACTGAGCTATCCTAGCCATTGGGGGTGAACCTGAGCCAAAGAATGGCTCATTTCACACATTTAGGCAAACGACCACATTTAATCAATTGATGCTCAGCCAACATTGTGGTTAATCCTGTGGAAGGGGTTTTCGCAACGTATCGTACCTTCAAATTATTGGAAACTTCACTGAAGTGTCTTCCTAGTTTCTGGTCCTTTGTTCGTAGACTGGAATACAAGGAACCTGGACATAAGAAACTTGATTTTTTATTGAAGCAGAGAGAGATTTTCAAACTGCCAGCAAATGATGGTCTTTGCATACTTTCTGCAGTGCTCTATGAAGCCATATTACATTGTTCATTTCTCATAACTGCAGCAGTTCAATATTCCTGAGCCCTCTTGCTGTGGGCCAAATGTGTGCAAGTTTGCTATCTTGACGAATTCTTTTTTTTAAACTTACCTTAAATCCTATATAATCCCATGTTGCTTCCTTTTCCCTATGTAGGAGATCTGTGTTGAGAACAGAATTATAGACAGGTTTGACTCTCTTAGGAAGTTTAATAGATTCATACAAATCCAGCTACATTAGGAAGATTTCAAGGGGGTCTCCAAACAATTTCATGGTGCTATTTCTTGCTCCATTGTTCTTGATTTCAACCAGTTCATTTGCTATGGGATTCCCCAGATACAGTCAAACTAACTGTGCGGACAAATGTTTCTTTCTGACAATCGTAATTTATTACTCTTAATCACTTCCATAGCCTCTTTGGGTGTGTGTTTATATGAAAGAGGAACAAAGAATATGGGGTCATTTTCAAAATGTCTAAAATCCTTTTGCAATGTTCCAGAAGACAACGGCCAGAATCCTATCGGTGTTAACATAAAATTTGACTGAATTTCTGCAGCTAATTACATCTAATAGACACGATGCCAGGGCATGTCTTGGTTGCATAATTGGTTATATGCATAGTTGCACAACTGATGTGTGCCCTGTCAGTGTTTCAATGAGCTGCAATTAGCCATGGCAAGTTACACAAACTTTATGTGACTATCAGGACATAGAGTGGTCCTATGTGATTCAGATAGGCGGGATATAAATTAAATAAATAAAAATAAATAAAATATTGAGATGTGTTAAATGGAAAAAAAAGGATCTCCCTGCTTCTGGCTAAACATGGGAGTTTTTTGTGTAGTAGCTAGGGGATTTTTTTTTCCTGGTGCTATTCACGTCATCTCAGTCTGCTTGAACAAGAGGTACGCATCTTTTGATGTGCTGCAGGTTGCATGGAACTCATTGTATAAATAGTTTCGGCTGGATCAGGAGCTGAATTAAAATGTTCTGGCAGATTTTTATAACACTATTATAAAAATGAAGGATTGCCACATTCCAGAAAATAAGTAATTAAAAAAAACAAGTCCTAAGTAATTTCCTACATGTGTTGAAGTTTTGCCAGCATGGCAAAAAAAGAGAGAGAGCCACAAATAGAACCTCCCTGCTAGTAGGCATTGTTACGTCAAGGAGGAGATTTGAGTTGTCTCAAAAACCCATCACATTGTTTGTTATTTAATGTCTTGTATCGTTAGTGCTGAGAATGGGAAGAGTTCTTTTGTGAGACCATGTGCCAAAAAGTCACTTGATTGTTATGCACCTTGGCTTGAGGTGGGGTAGAGTGCCCTTTGCTACACCGCCTCAGGCATCAAAAAGCCAGTCCTGAACACAGAAACATAAGATCCGAATGAATAATCATCCATATTTGGAATAAAAACTCAGCGCAAGGTAACCCTGTATACAAAGCTTCATTATTTTACAAGCAGTTTTGTTGTGGGAGGGAGGAACACATCGCTTCCCCGCTTCCCAGGACAAGGCTGGCCTTTACAAAGCAGGGAAGATGGATGATCTTAATCTTGTGGTACCATTCCTGTTTTAAAGATATATAATAAAAAATAAGTGTTTGCCCAGTGGGAATTCTCATATAAATTAATTTGTATTAAAATATATATATATGATTTTTAGCTTTAAACCGACGTATGGGGGCAGAGTGTAGGATGGTAGTAGCTGCCTTTTGGCTAGAGGCTTGCATGCCTAAACAAGAGGGTATAAAGTAATGGTTTAGCCATGGGAAAATTTGCTAAGAAATAAGGAACTTCTGGTCACCTTCTTAGCCCATGATTTGTCATTGGTACCTCAACCAAGCTCATGAGTCCACGAAATTTACCCCAGTTTCCATAATGTGTAGTTTGGCAGCAACAAAATGTTTGCTGGGGGGCGGGGTGGAAAGAGACTTTTGGATTGTTGCTATTGTTAGATTATCAGCCATGATGAGCCTTTGAAGATCTATTGCAAACACACAGAGACTTGCCAGCCCCTGTCATTCTACCTTCTGCCTAGCCCCGAGGTAATACGTATATATAATTATCCTCTTTTTGGAAAAAGCAACTCTGTAGAGTGGTTGTTTGACCGGCTTTCTTAAAGGGGTTGTTTTCAAGTTTTGTACATTCAAGGAAACCTTTACAAAGGAGCAGGTTGCGGACCTGAAAGATGGGGTGCCCCCATTCCTTGCCCTAGTTGTTAGCTGCCTGTGTCTTTAGCCATGGACATGCAGGGTCCATTTCAAAGGCATGAAGGCTATACTATAGGTTATCCTTCATTCATGTAGCCCTACAATGGGATGATACTCAAAATGGCCACAAAATGCTTCGTAGTGCTTTAAGTTTATCCGGATCCATACATATGGTGCCACAGGCACCACATGTTTCCTCCCCCACCACCCCTGACCAGCTGCCCTACTCACAAGCAACCACCAGGTTGTCCTCCATTGCCAGCTTCCGGTCTGGATAGGAGCCCAGGCTTCCCTTCCTGCCTCCTTTGGCAGCCAACAATTCGTTCCTCCTAAGAAACCAAAATCATGTTGCAAAGAGAAAGCTCTCCCAGTAGCAAGTTCTTCTACATGAGCTGGAAATTTCTAGGATTTCTCGAGAGTACATACATACAGAACCAGCTTCAAGTCTGAAATTTCTATTGACTCGTTCCATCATGTAAGAGAAGAGAGTTACAATCACAACATGGCAAGAAAATCTGTTTCTTCTTTGTGGTCACATATACAAACATGCCCTCGAGTGCACGTTCACTAATGACGACTCAAAAAACCACGCTTACAGGTAAGCAACCAGCCATTCTTTACTGTGGTCCCTATTGGCCAAACTGATAGGGTTAGCACGTCATTAAATGAGGTGCTCCCTAGAGTAATAAAAAATATCTGGCACCAAGTTACTTCACATTTTGCTCTTTAGCTGGCCTTTGTTTTAGGAGGTAAACACATAGGCAAGAGATAAAACACAGGCTGCATTTGGAAGTCTGATTGTGCTTTAAATAAACCTATGCCTAGAGGGAGAATGTTCCAATTCCAGGAAATGCACATTTCCTTTAATGTGTGGTTTGGCCCTACCATTGATACATATGGGCACAAGTTGCATATGTGTGAGTTCACAGAATAGTTCTACTTAACACGCAACTGCTCTCCCCCCAGCCCAGTTACATCTCCTATCACTAAGTATGGGTTTTATTTTGTACTGACTGAGGTGTTAAAATACATACCCATAGAACGTTTTAAGGTATATTGAAGAATGGTGAAAGACATGTGAGATTAAAAAGATACTGCGAGCCGACTGAAGATTTAAATCATTCCCTTTTGTATTTCCTTCAGCAGCTACAGACTGTCCTGAAACTGCTGCTAAAATTCCTTCGTCTGCAACTGCTGCTTTTTCTGAGATGTGTAATTTTTATTCATTATCCCTATTGAGGGTAACGTTATTTGTAGTTTGGGGTTGCTGGAAGATAGACAGAAGGCAAATCAGAGAATGACTTTATTCTCTTTCCTCCTTTCTTGTATCAGAACTGAATGTATGAATGTACTCCAAGATATGTGTGTGTGTATAAAACTGGACTTTGTGTAAATAGACCATTATGAACTGTGTAAAACCAAACCTTTGTTTCGCCTTTTAAAAAAAATTATAAATACTGTATTACAAAATTGCTGGCAAGTTGGATTTTTTTTAAACCTATCATCATAATCATAATTATCATTACTGTTAAGGAGCACAAATCAAACTACAGCGTACTTTGAAGGTTATTTTTACACAAAAGACAGAGGGCCAACTTAGATGTCACATTAACTGCATAAATGCAATTAATATGATTATTGACTTGTAAATTGCTGCTGGGGGACCCCTTAGCAGACTCAATACTGCAGGGTGAGGAGTGGACAAGCTTAATTTTTCTCTCACTCTTAGGTCTGCCTTGAATCTGGTACTTGAATTTGACAAGAAACATGATTCCTAGAAGAATAGCTGCTTGGCAATAAAAGACTGATACAGAACTGATGATATGAATTATTATTATTATTATTATTATTATTATTATTATTATTATTATTATTATTATTATTATTATTATTATTATTATTATTATTATTATTATTATTATTATTATTATTATTATTATTATTATTATTTATTTATTTAATTATTTAATTATTTAATTATTTAATTATTTATCTATTTATCTATTTATTTATTTATTTATTTATTTATTTATTTATTTAATGCCCTGCCTATCTGGCCCACCGGACCGTATAATGTCATCCACGAGAGGCTTTTAAAAAGCACCTTTCAATAGTGTTCTAAGAGCTATGACAGAGTTCAAGGTGGACTCAGGAGAATTCACACATTGTGTCCATGCAAGGGTTGAAAGAAGGGTTCAACTGAACAGCATTACGTACCAGATTTTCAATATGGCAACACTCCAAAACAACTTTAAAACTCATTACTACCCCTCGTATGTGACCAAAGGCAACATGCTGCAAAAGTGTAGAAATACTGTACATATCAAAGTAGCAGAAATGTGACTAGAAATCACAATTCTGTAGTATAGATTCCCATAAAATTCTGTAATATAAGATTGTCCAATAGAGGGCAACACAGTCCTTATGAGAAATAACATCCACATTTTTCGTATTGGTGAATAACTGCGGAATTCAAATTTCACCCAGCACACCAAAAGGGATTCTGTGCTTCTTGCATTTCTAAGCTAAGGTCTACCAAAGAATCCTCTTAGGTATTTTGCCAAGGCAATTGTATTGCAAGTTATTCCCCCCCCCCTTTTTAAAGATCTTCCAGCTGTTCCAGTTGTTGGAGTTGACACCAGTTCTTGTGGGGGAAAAGAAACCAAAGAGAAACAATATTCCAATCTGAAAACATATTGACTATACAAACATTCCTTCCTTACCCTGAAGGTCTTTGATGTGATCAGTGCAGGTAGTCTTTCCACCAATCCAGAAATCATAGAAAAGTAAAGTTTGAAGGGGCCTACAAGGCCATCAAGTCCAACCCCCTGCTCAAGGCAGGAATACAATCAAAGCATATCTGCCAGGTGATTATCCGAGTTTTTCTTGAATGCCTCCAGCATTGGAGCACTCACCAACTCCCAAGGTTACTGATTTCACTGTCGTACTGGTGTAACGGTTAGGACATTTTTCCTGATATCCAACTGAAATCTAGCTTCCTTTAACTTGAGGTCATTGTTGCGTGTCCTGCACTCTGGGATGATGGAGAACAGATCCTGCCCATCCTCTGTAGGACAGCCTTTGAATTCCATACCACTGTTGAAAGCTATGGTGTTTCCTGCGCTGTGATCCATTCAAAGCTGGTGGTGGACCTCTCCATAATTCGTTGGGGGTTATCCTTGGATGCCAGAGTGCGAGGCTGCCATTGAGCTGCTTAGTAGAAAGTACCAGTGTTTGCATATGATTCACTCGGCTAAAAGTGATGCAAATAGAAGGAACTCTGGAAGAATCTGCAATTTTAGATCCGGTAGCAAAGATACAACACTTGAAAGGCTCTGCAACTGAAGAAAACATATTCTTGAAGGTACGTGAATCAATAGAAAATCTTGGTCTGAGTAGGGATAAATTGAAAAGCATCACAATTGATGGTGCAAGAAATATGGTGGGAAGTAAAACTGGTGTAGTTGCAAGAATCAATGAAGTTCTGGGGACTATTTGGTTCCCTCCAGCAATTACATCTTCTGACCACTGTCAAAAAGAGCAAACTAACCCATCCCACAACAGTCCAAATGGTGGGCGAAACACCCATTTGATTACACCCTCGGTGCCTTTTTTTTTGTACAATGATCTAAGTTACTAAGTCAAGTTCCAAAACTTAAAACCTTGACGCCTCAGAATGAAATAGAAAAACAAGGAGAAACACACCGTACATTTACAAGGAATTTCCCTTTATATCAACCCTTCTCGCACACATCTAGTGACACTCTGCTATCTAAATGAAAGTCATAAGGGATGGCCTAATCCTGCTCCAGGTGGGAAGGACTGATGCTTTCCCTTCCTCCCCATTCTCTCTCTTAAAACAGAAACTTTACAAGTACAGTGTCCAGCGTCGTCCTTATGATTTCTCCACCCACTGGGCTAGACCAAACAATCTTGCAGCCTGCTGGCACAACCTGTGAGAGTCCAGGGGTCATTTCCATGCCATGGTGAGGCAGCAGAATAAGAACAACAGTACCTAACAATTATTAAAAGAAGTGGAAGCAAAGGGGAACCTGTTCACAGTGAGTTACCTGCTACAAATGTCATTTTCTGTTGTGTTTTCCTGTTTTAGGCAAACGATAGCGTACATTTTTAGATCTTCTTTAGTACACGTACACTTGCATTAGAGTGGTTGCATCTTCAGGCCTTTTCCCGATCAATCCAGAAATTAAATATTTGGGAAAGACGTTGATGCATCGTGGTGACTCCTAACACAGCACTTAGAAACATTTCCATGTTGGACTACAAACCCCAGGATCCTTCTGCTGGCATGTAAGAAGGCCAACATAGTTTGGGACAAGCCAACATTAGAACAAAAGTATTTGTGATATGTCTGGATTTCTAACTATTCTTGCTGGGTCTGGATTCCAAGCCCAGTATCAGCTTCTTTTTGAGATGAAAAGCAACCTTGCTCATTTGCTTTTTCATGTAGGTGTGTGATGAGAGAAATAGCCCAGCTAGGACCACTTTTGTCTCCTGGTTAACTAATAACGGATAATTAGAGATGGGGGTATTTGTATACGAAAATCCCCGCACAGCTGGACTTAATGAAAGTCCGACCACTGGGGCAGGACAATCCACTCACCTGTCCAGCAGCAGTTCATCTCATCCTTCCAATCACTCCCAGAATACTGCTCTCTTCCTGCCCACGAGTCTCCCTGCATGACTGCTGAGTGGCCAGCTGAGCAGGAAGAAAGTGGTGCTCCAGGAACAATTAGAAGGATGAGGGGGGCCACTGCCCCGGACGCATGAGTGGACGGTCCAGCCCCAGGGGTTAATGAGGGCTGGACCCTCATTAAATCCAACTGTGCAGGGATATTCGTATACGAATACCCCCATCTCTATTCATTACTATTCATGAACCATGACCTTTCGTGAACTTTCCAATAGAAATGAACAGTTCCAGGGTTTGTACAATTCAGGACTTCAGGGAGTAGTAGGACTGCCCCTGTGTGAGTTAGAGACTCCAAACAAAGCATACAAATTGCCAGTGCTGATAACAGTTTACCGCTTCATTTCATTCCGGGCAGGCGCCCTTCCCTGAAGCACCCCCAAAATGGCCTGATTTGTGGCGGGAAGCTCTTTTCCCCCTCACACAATACCAGAACCAGGGGACATCCAGTCAAATTGAGTGTTGGGAGAAGGAGAACAGTCAAAAGATTTATTTACCCAGCATGTTGTTAGTCTGTGGAACTCCTTGCCACAGGATGTGGTGATGGCATCTGGCCTAGATGCCTTGAAAAGTGGGTTGGACCAATTCCTGGAGGAAAAGTCAATCGCAGGTGACAAGCCAGGATTGGGGATGTACAATCTCTAGGCTTAGAAGGAAGGGACCTCCAAATGCCAGATGCAGGGGAGGGAGATCAGGAGACATGTATCTGGTGGTCTCCTGTGCTCCCAGAGGCATCTTATGGGGCCACTGTGAGATACAGGAAGCTGGACTAGATGGGCCCTTGGCCTGATCCAGCAGGGCTTTTCTGATGCTCTTATGAGTTTTGGCTTCGTGATTCATGTCATGCCCATACAGTATGTCTCCTTTTTTCTGCCTTTCGTAACCCAGCAGGATGGATCCAGATAACACAGACTAATCTGTTAACATTTGGATCTCTTCTTGTACAACACTAAGACATCTGTGGCCGGGGCTCTGAGTGCATGTCCACCCAAAAGCCAGAATCCTCTTGCTAGACCTAACAAGTCCACATCTGCTAAATCAATTATAGGACAGGGAGTCAGTACTTATGAAAATCCAGACAATCTAATGGCTCTGCTGTTCCTGGGACTGCTAACCGAAGTCTGGCCAAAGAGAATTCCATGCACTGGAGAACAGATAAGCATTTTGGCTTCTGATATCAGTTCCACATTTCAACACTCGTTCACATGGTTCAAGGGTATCTAATTAGTAAATGCCCACACCCTTTACTGGTTTGCATGTGATGTACGAGCCACTGCCCCCAGAGCCCAAAAACTGGCAGTTCTTTAGCTGTACTTCCCTTTTGTTCAGAGCTCTTAAGAAGAGAACATCAAACTTCTCTTGCAGAGGAGTTGCTGAGTGAGTCTCAGCAAGAAGGAACACTTCAAAGCTGCCAGCGACATCTTAAAAGAAGCAACTTTTGTGACGATAATTTCCTTCATCTTTCTTCTGGACACTTGGCTGTTAATTTTTTTTTTGTCTTTTAGTTCACTATGGCCAGGCAGAATCTTGTGGTGGAATTTCTTCTAATCACAGCCAGTGGTGAGTGAAAGAGAAAGATCTGCTATAATCTCTGTATATTGTCATCAGTTTACACTAAAATGACGCAGGCAAACAATAGAGCCATTTTTTGGACCTTCTGCCATGGTAACTGTTTATAAAAGATTCCTCAAAATGCAGCAGGCATAAGCTGGCATAAGTTAAACCTGCTGAAAAACCCTGTGCTATATGACTGTAGAAGATAGAGAGTCTTCTCTTCAAGGATCGGTGTTATCATCTCTGGTGATAAAACCCAACTCATATACACTCCCTATTCCTGGGGTTTAAGGACAAGCTTCTCTGCCTTAACTCTTTATCTCTCCGGCTCAGAATTCTTACCTTCTTTGGACCATACTTCTTAGGTTCTGGAAGTTGATCCCTAAAAGGTAACGTTTGCATGCTCCGCTCTGTCCCTAAATCTTCCATGGGCAAAAGAGCTATACTGTACTGAGAACACTCCAGCACTAATGCTTGATGTGTTGAGAAGGCTTTTGGGGGAGAATGTGAGAAGAGGGAAGATCTTGGGTGGTGGTCTTCAATCCACAACATTGTGTCCAAATTTTTTAAAAAATTAAGAAATGTGGAGGAATAAATTGTAGGTGCTGACATTCAGAGACACTTTGGTTTTTAGGCAGCTTGACTGACAGAAAGCTATAGGTAAGGATCCACTTTTTTTATTTTGCATCAAAGACACATTTCAAGATGGGTATGACATTAATAGCCATGAATGCAAGGTTTTCAGTTTTATTAATACTGGAAGGATCTCAAGAAATGAAAGGTACTGTAGAGGAGCTGATACCTGGGATCAGTGGCAAGCTATTGTTATGATGGTAACATGGAAGGGAAGATTGTTTAGGATTTTTAAGTTGGAGGATGTTAGTGCAGGTGGGTTTTTTTAAAGAACTAATTGGCAATTTCATGCCAATTATTCAGGTTGTCACTAAGAACTTTCGTTCATAAAAGCGGAGTGATATTGTCAGTAACATAATTATGTAAAAGCAATCCTGCTCCATCTAAGGTTAGTCATTTGTCAATGCCACTTATTTCAATGGTAAAGCTAAGGGCATGCTTATCATGAACTGGTACAGCTCTTTGAGTTGGAGCATTTGAGTTAGGGGTTCAAATGTCCTGTGTACCTCTTTGGGAGAGTGATAAGCTGAGATTGTCCAGAAGGAACAACATGGTTAATGGAGTTATGTATCATTGTTATCATCATTGTTATTATCATTGTCACATATTCATCTATTATAACCAAAATTCTTCAATAGATTCAGCCCACAACACAGGGCTGGCCTTGTCATTACCTTTTATGAGGTGGTCCCCCACATGAGGGGTGAGGGGAGGAAGTAGAGAATTAACTACTCAGCCCTCACATCTTGTCATACCACCACAGTTCCATGCATCTCTCGAAAGTAAGCCTGTGGATACGGTAGATCCACATCTTTCTCTATTGTTAGGGAGGCCACAGGGAACATTACCATTGGAACACAATGTGCGTGTAGTGTAATTACTCCCATCTTGCAGCCCGTCCATACTGGAATATAGATATGGTATATGGATAGCTGCTGACATGGTTTGAATCAGAAAAAAAGACCTTGTCCACAAGAGTTTCTACTTAGAACGGTCCATTTTTCACTTCCTCTGACCCTCTTTAGATGATCAGAGGAAGCGCTTAACTGACAGCTGATCAGGCTACAAGCCATCGTTTGCTGTTCAGACAAGAGGAAAATGCCAAATGGCATGTTGTTTCTGCCCTGATCTCAACAGACCCTTTGCAGCCCAATCCACCTCACACCCAAAACGGCCAGTCTGGACTGGCTCTTAGGCACTGTGAACAGTTGGTCAGACATTTAACAGAGAAGTAATTCAGTTAGGTTTATGAAACTGAGGGCTCCTAAGAGGTCTGTGGTGATGACACAGCAATGAGAAAAAGTGTAAAATTCCTCACTTTTCACACATCATTCTCCAGAAGTACAGTATGAAGCTTTTTAGCTATAGCATCTGACATGGAAATATGTCTACACCAGGGGTGGTCAATTTCCAGGTGTGGTACACCTGGATTTTTGAACAGCCATATCCACTCCTAAAATACAGTGGACCCTCTACTTATGGAATTAATCCGTATTGGAACAGTGGCTGCAAGTCAAAAAGTCTGTAGGTTGAATCTCCATTGACCTACAATGCATTGAAAACCGATTAATCCCATAACCAGAGGTTTTTATTCTATTTTTGTTCCATTTTGGGTTTTTTCTGGTCTGTAGGTCGATTCTCTGGCTGCAAGTCGAATCTAAATTTTGCGGCCAGAGAAGTCTGTAACTCGAAAAGTCTGTAAGTCGAGCCGTCTGTAAGTCGAGGGTCCACTGTTCTTCTTTCTTTCTTTTTTTAATTGAAAAAAGGTTTCCAGTACCCTCCAATGGCCAATATACTCCTGGCTTCCCACTCCCCATTGATGTTAAGTGCCATCAAACTAAAACCAACTTATATCAATTCTAATAGCACCTTTCAAGATAAGTGAGATATTTAAGGAGTGGTTTTGCCAGTTCCACAACCCCAGTGAGCTTCTCCGGCTGCGTGGTGATTTGAACACAGGCCTCTTGAGTCCCAGCCCATCCTTTTATCTAAAATGGCAAAATCACTCCCATGTCCACAGAGGGTGCAAAGATCTTTCTCAGGTAAAAATAGTTTTTTTTTATTTGATGACTGTTTGAGTCAGAGTGCTAAGACCTCTTGAGATCACACTTTGCCTATCCTAGCTTACACAGTGCATGGTGAAACTATGGAATTTGATTTTATGAGATGTTGAGGCGGCCAGTAACTTAAACTAGTCAGCGAAATGAAGTAGTTACTACTCATAACAGCTACGTGCTACCTCCAGTATTAAAGATGGTACCTCTTGCTGGGGGATAACAGCCAAAGAAAGATCCTATTAGATTAATCTCCTACTGGTGGCCTTCCTTGAGACATCTGAAAACAAAAGTGGGAGAGAGCTTTGCTGAATCACTCAGATATCATAAAAAAACACAACCCAACACGTTTCCAAGTCTTCCAGGACTCTTCATTAGTATTCTCGAAGGCTTTCACGGCCAGGATCCAATGGTTGTTGTGGGTTTTCTGGGCTGTTTGGCTGTGTTCTTAAGGTTTCTCTTCCTAACATTTTGCCTGTCTCTGTGGCCGGCAACTTCAGATGCCATCAATCACAGTGACAGATCATCTCTCCCCCTTATCACAACAGTACACCCACAACAAAAAAACATGCTGATCACCATAATCACCCAATCTCCTGAAAAGGACAAAAGCTTATCCCACAGCTATAAATACTCAACTATCAAACTGCAGCAGAACACAGACAGAGATCTGACTCCTGTCCTCTGAAGATGCTGGCCACAGAGTCTGGCAAAACATTAGGAAGGACAACCTTCAGAACACGGCCAAACAGCCCAGACAACCCACAACAACCACTCTTCATTAGGTTGGTCATTACAAAATGGGGTGGGGACAGCAAAATTCCACACTCACCCTGCCAAATGCTACAGCCATGGAGCTGTGGCCCCAAAATGAAGATGGCAAGTTTGCCTTGCAAGATGGCGGCATCAATTGTTCTGCTCCATCTGGAAAAACAGTATTGGACTCGGTGGGTCCAAGCTTGATCCAGTCTTGATGAAGTGGTTCATTGGGAACAAGATTAACATATTCTTTGCTTATTTGCAGCCAATTTAATCTGCAGTGTGGAAATCCCGGGTAACGGATGGCAAAGTACAGCCACCCAGCAATTCTCTCCTTTCCCCCCTTCTTCCCAGCTCGTCCTTGCCACTCTTCCACACAGTCACGCCAAAGATTCAATCATGCCATTAGGTGAGGGAACTGAACAAACAGGAAGCCAAATAACTCCTTCCGTTCCAGAAGCTGAAATGATAACAGCCGAATCAGTACCATCAACCAAAGAAACTGCAGACCACACTCAGGAGAAAACTACAGTTGCTTCTGAGGTGATCATTAAAAATCCCATGTATGAAACTGGTGAAGCACCAGCAGATACAGCAATTAAAGCTGCAGCGGCTGCCAAAACAGTCAGGGGAATTGAACCATTGGGCGAGATTCACAGAGAAATGAAAACAGTATTAGTTACTGGGAAGACAACTTCAAAGGCTGAATCCTCGGACAGGCAGAAAACTACAGCACTTACCCCTGCAGATGCTACAGGAAATGCGAAGAACATCCTGTCCAGACCTACCAGTAACCACACCACAACAGCGAGCAAAGGAACAAGCATTACAGCTCACAAAAACAGAACCTCCATCCTCATGAGCACTAGTCCCCCGCCTACTGCTCCTGTTGGTCCAACCCTTGGACCTAAACCATCACCAGCGGCGCTTGGGACATACAGTGTTTCCAATGGAACAGCAGATTGTGTTAAAGCAGTCATGGGCTTGACAATGATTGTTAAAAACAAAAGAAGGGTAAGTTGCTTCTCTTTTTTTCTTCTCCCTTTCTTCTGACCCTCCTCTTAAGAAAAAAGAAGTAAAAAATCCACGAAGATCAATCCCAAAACTTTTGATTTCAGGATTTCCAAGCTGCTTTGGGAACCAATGCAAGGGTTTGTGTCGGGTATAGGCTGCTAATCAGATGTAACAGCAAATCAAGGTACAGATCGGTATGTGGAGAAGGCTGTGAGCAAACGATTGTGAGATCTCAGGGCCAGTTTGGCCCAGCTCGTTTACTGCCACAGCAAGTATTTGGTGGTTCAGCGCCCCATCCTTTATGGCAGACGCCCACTCGGGGGCAGTGTCCCGGGTTCCCTGCTCCACCTCCTCTGGGTGCTACCTCTGAGTGGGTACCTGCTGGGGGGGGCAGAGCACTGAACCGCCAAACACTTGTTGACGTGGTAAATGAACTGGGATGAACCACCAAACCAGCCATTCATGCCCATCTCTACATCTTGTCTGCTCTCTTAACCCAGTGGTCCTCAACCTTGGGCCTCCAGATGTTCTTGGACTACAACTTCCAGAAGCTTTCACCACCACCTCTGCTGGCCAGGATTTCTGAGAGTTGAAGTCCAAGAACATTTGGAGGCCCAAGGTTGGGGACCACTGTCTTAACCCTTGTTAGTGCCTGACTACCAATTTAGGATAAAGTCCATGTCACTGATTGCATCTCTTTTGCTGGCTTATGCATGCCACTGTTTTCCAATTTTTCTGTTGTGTCTCTTTTGGATTATAAATTCAGTGGGCTGGCACCTATCATACCTAGCATTTGTAAAATACCAAGCACACAGATGCCTTCGTGCTCCCATCATTGTGTCAGATTACACTGAAACTCACCTACTCGTTTCATTTCCTTTTCACAGAACTTAGAATATTATAATATTGATCCAAACTCTACACATACAGTAGGAATCTGTGGACCTTGGCTTTCAACTCTGAAAATCTCATTTGAAGGAGGCTTCATACGCTTTTCTTTTACCAAGGTAAGCCCTCCATCATAGTTGATAATGGTTGAATCTTAGAATTCTCATCAAAGTGAAGAAGTTGACTTCACATTTGGCTTTGGCTCCAGTTTGTATAAAACTCTTTCTGAGGCCTTGAAGTCTAAGGGGCCCAGTTACCTGCAAAAACAGCTTTCAGCTCTTACTGGGCCTGTTACTCAAAGTAAGCCGCACTAAGTTCAGTTGATTTACAGTAAATTCAGCTATGAACATGGAAGAGTTGCTGGTGTGGTTAGTGGTAGGCAAAGAACAAGGAAGGAAGGAAGGAAGGAAGGAAGGAAGGAAGGAAGGAAGGAAGGAAGGAAGGAAGGAAGGAAGGAAGGAAGGAAGGAAGGAAGGCTGACTTTTCCAGTTTTCTACAATGGCACCTGTCAGGGCTAAGTTTGAATCAGTAAAGATCAGACCCCAAGAGGGACCTCCATCCAGTCCCTGTCTCTTTAGGCTAATGTGAGGATTGGCATGAGCATAAAATAAGCAACCAGTGTTGCTTACAGCTAGGGAACACTAGCTGTCTTCTTAAGTCTTTGGAGGAAGAGTGGGGTAATAAATCAGTGAATTACTATACTTGAGAAGTTTTATTTGCATTAAACAGAACGTGCTACATTTTGCATACTTAGGAAAATGTGCCATTTTCACAACAGAACCACAGAGATGATGAAGCAGAACAGAACAAGGTGTGGGTGGGAGGCACTGTACAAATCTGTGCCATTTTCTCAACAAACTAAGGAGGAAGTACACACCGTACAAAAGCATATTGTAGAGAAAGAATTCTTAACCCTCCTTCTGTAAGTGCCACATGCACCCAGTGCCCTAATTTTCAATAAAGACTCAGTTTCATTTATTTGCTTTGGCTGTTTGTTCTTACTCACAAGAGGGCAGAATTATTTAACTGAAATGGGCTCCTTGAAAACTGTTGTGTAATTGAGAGTCTCATGGATTGGTTTCAGCGAATATGGGAAGGTCAAATTTTGAGAGTTAGCAAACCCTTTCATTCTCCAAGGACAACACACCAAATGGTATAGCACAACCTGCCAGCCATCTCTTTAAAATAAGGACTGAAAAGTTGTTGAGGTTCAGACTTTCCCTTTGAAACATGAATTTGCCTAACAAATTCTACCCATCTGCAGTTTTGCCTGACAGAAACCCAGAAGCTGGGTACTTCTTTAACTGGATCAGACACAATGCACAAAATCTTATTGGTATAGTTATGCCAGTCTGAACCTGATCCAGGTACCAGAAATAATTAATTTGAATTGATTGAAAGCTTCCTCCTTCCCAATTTCAGGTTCCAAACCTCTTTAGGGGCCACTTTCACTCTGGGGAGGTCTTTGAGAGCCTTAGGAGTGGGGGCTTATAATAGCCAAAAATAGCTATGACAAAGGTTTTCATACAATTGGTAGCTGATAGGAAGCTTTTAATTAATTTTAACTAACTATTTCTAGTGGACAGTGGTGTAACTATGGAAACAATCGTTTCAACTACCTATATACTTTATACTGTTGGTTGCAATCCATTTATGCAACAATACCACGTTTTCTAACTTCTAATGATATTGGATAATTCAGATTTCCGCCATCCTTATTTTTAGGATGGAGAAGTATATTATGTCAGTGTGATTGAAGCCACTTTGGAAGTCCCATCTGAGGGTAAGTGCCATTGGGTTTTTGTGGGGGTTTTTTTTTTTTGAACAGTTATTACAGGTGTTCCAGCTCTGCCTCAGGCACAGTGAAAGCCTTAGAAAGCGCTCTGAATGAACCTGGGTGCTGAGTTACAGTGGCAACCAAACTCACAGCTCGTATTTAGACATGTATCTTTAGCACTTAGTTGTGTGAACAAGTTCCATTCATTAAAGGTGTTTTTATATATTTTATTTACCATTTTAATATACAGTAATACTTTAATTCTTTTAAAATATTTTAAGGATGTAAAAAAATACTTTCACTTCCCTTGACCCTCTGCAGACAATCAGGAGAGATGCTTAAACTGACAGGGAATTGGGGTACAACAGTTTGTTTGCTGTTGGGATGCGAGGGTGTGCCAAATGACAAATCACTTCTTCCCCTCCCTGAACTTAGCAGACTCTTTGTAACCCAATCCACTCCACACTCAAAACAGCCAGTCTGGACAGATGTGCTAAGCAGCAGGACTTCAGCTACCCCTGTTTCCCCGAAAATAAGACCTAACCTGAAAATATGCCCTAGTATGATTTTTCAGGATGCTCATTTATTTATTTATTTATTTATTTATTTATTTATTTATTTATTTATTTATTTATTTATTTATTTATTTATTTATTTATTTATTTATCTATCTATCTATCTATCTATCTATCTATCTATCTATCTATCTATCTATCTATCTATCTATCTATCTATCTATCTATCTAAGGGACGTGGTGGCGCTGTGGGCTAAACCGCAGAAGCCTGTGCTGCAGGGTCAGAAGACCAGCAGTCGTAAGATCGAATCCACGCGATGGAGTGAGCTCCCGTCGCTTGTCCCAGCTCCCGCCAACCTAGCGGTTCGAAAGCATGCAAATGCAAGTAGATAAATAGGGACCACCTCGGTGGGAAGGTAACAGCGTTCCGTGTCTAAATCACACTGGCCATGTGACCACGGAAGATTGTCTTCGGACAAACGCTGGCTCTATGGCTTGGAAACAGGGATGAGCACTGCCCCCTAGAGTCGAACACGACTGGACAAAAATTGTCAAGGGGAACCTTTACCTTTACCTTTACCTTTACCTTTACCTTTACCTTTACCTTTACCTTTACCTTTACCTTTACCTATCTATCTATCTATCTATCTATCTATCTATCTATCTATCTATCTATCTATCTATCTATCTATCTATCTATCTATCTATCTATCTATCTATCTATCTATCTATCTATCTATCTATCTATCTATCGAATGTATACCCCACCCATCTGGTCTTTCGACCACTCTAGGCGGCTATAATATAAGCCCTATCCAAAAAATAAGCCCCAGTTAAGTGAAACCCCGCCCTCCATCATTGTACAGCAACCAGAAGAAGATGACACAACTGTATTTGAATAAATGTAGATCGTTGTACATGAAAAAATAAAAATAAAACATGCCCTGAAAATAAGCCCTAATGTGTTTTTGGGTGCAAAAATTAATATAAGACCCTGTCTTATTTTCGGGGAAACATGATAATATTCTAGCTTCTAATATTATTGATCTGCATTTGCAACAACTTTTTCTGGACTGCACTTACCAGGCTTATTTTATCAGAACCAAAACATAGAACAAAACAAAACCTGGATGAACTTAGTGTCACTTATGGTTTATTTCAGGTAAATAGAACTTGAACAAATGTACCAAGCACTTATACTTCATGTACCTCTTTTTTTGTGTTTCTGTGCAGTTAACATGATATTCTTTGTTAAGAGTAATGAAGAGAAATAACATATTTTCATCCATTTATCAGCAATTAAATAACTTATTGTTCCTGTTGCTTGACAGAGCACCTAAAGTTGTTGTTGTTGTTGTTGTTGTTGTTGTTGTTAAAGCCCCACATAAAGACCAAAAAACAAGAGTATTTGCTGGCAAGCATTTAATTTAACAAACTTAATGCAAAAGGAAAAGGAAGGTGGCAAGAGAATAGGGTAAGAAACAGATATGGGCAGGAACCTCATGGTCACTGACCTGAGAATAAGTAGTATTGAGCACAGCTGGTTTTTGCTTCTTACTAAATGTTTATGGCAGACTGTATTGTGAAACATTCGGGATCAAACTAGACATGACATGTATTTAATGCTTTTTGGTGTATAAATAACTTCTGGAAAGGGAGTGATCAGGATTAGGACTGTCTGTGGGGGAGTAAATTCTTCTCACAAAGCTCCCCATGAAAATCCCTCCCTGTTGAAGTGTGCAACTCAGCTTGCTCTGAAGAAAATAATCACTGGGGTGAGGAATAGGTAGAGAGAGAAGGCTTCCCTCAGGTTTCCAATACTTCCTTTACCTGCTCTGCCCAAGACTAGCTTTCCCTCACCCAGCCTAATATTCTTCGGATTGCAAATGTCACGTCCTTCTTTCTCACATTTCCTTCCTGGCCCTCTCTGGGGCAACACATATGACACGTCTTGCTTTAGTTCCTGAGAGGTGAGAGAAGACCATTTCAGGGAGAAGGAGAAGAGATCCCGAATTGGTACATTGTAGGTTGTGAAGAAATCACATCTTGCTGGTAGCAGCCCAATTCAGAGCGCTGGCAAAGTCCAGCTCCTAAGCCTGAAGAGAGGTGAGTGAGAGAAAAAGAGAGAGAGAGATGGTCAGACAACCATGTGTAAGACTACTTGACAAACTCTCTTGATGTTTGAGTGTTCACCTGGTAGAAACTGGCCTGGCTCTTGGGGATTACCTGGTCTTGAGGATGAGAATGTTCTAGCCTAAAATATTTTTATTCCAGTTTCAATTGCCTGGGATCCATCCCTCAGACAACAGACCTGATGGCATGAGGCAAACGGGAATAGTGCTTGATTTATATGAGTGCATCTGAAGTTTCTCAGTGCCTAATTTGCACCGGTCACTCCTGAGCCAAGGGCAAAAGTCTCAGTAAAATCATTTCCCATTTCTATTTATTTGTGTGCTTCAGGTTCACTGTACAGTGGATTGAAAAGTGACCAGCTCTTTTCCACTCCAGTGGGGAATTCCTTTAAATGCTCCAGCAAGCAAACCATGGACATGTCGGACAATTTGCAGCTCTTGGTTGCCAATTCCCAACTTCAAGCCTTTGATATAGCTGGCAATCAATTTGGGAAAGGTTAGTAAATGCACCATTATTTTACCTGTATTTAGGACTTCCCTACAACAGTACTAAAACATGTTTGTTCCTCTGGATGATGCTGAACTCCAACCTTCCTTAGCCCTAGCTGTAATCCTCCCTAATTAGGAATAAAGCAGTAAAATACCAAAGCAGGCACTGTGGGGAATTGAACTCTCAATCTCTGATTGAAGAGCCAAATATATAATTCTGAGCTATACAGCCTTTGGAATCTAAAAAAAGGAATCTAGCGATTCCACCAATGAAACTGTATCATGGTGGTTGAAAAAAAAAAGAGCTATTACAAATTGCTGCAAATTAGAATTGAATTAACAGCACACAACCATTATTAACTAATTATTTTATATTTATTTAGTTCTGAACTCTGTTTCTGGCTCCCCCTAATTTTCTAAACCAGGAGAATCATAGGTTTCTATTCTAGCTTTCAGACTGAATGCAATTCATTCTGAACAGCACCCCTAGTGGTGTACTGAGCTATGAGCTGATCCACAGGATTCTAGCTCTGATTTGAAAGGGGTCATAGCTTGATGGTAAATTGAGTCCTTTGTTTCTCCAGGATCTTAGGCTCAATCCTTGCATAAAGTTACAAGGAGTTGTAAGCTTCTACACAAAGCTACTACATTTCAAAAAAGAATTTAAAAATACATTAGGGAAGGTGAATGATGCAAGCCAGAATGGCAGGTCCTCAGGTGTTACTTTTCCAAGCTTTGGACAGAGCTTAGAAATGTTATTTTTTTAGAATACAACTTTCAGGAATCCCCAGCCAGCGTAGGAGTCACAACCAAAACAAACAAACAAACAAACAAACAAACAAACAAACAAACAAACAAAGCCTCAAGCAATGGTTTTAGATAATTCTCAGTAACAGCACTCTTCTGAGCAGAAAACTAGTGTGAAAGTATGTAATATTTACTATGCTGTAACATTCTAATTTCATCTGCAGAGGAAGTGTGCACTCTTGACAAAATCAAGAAACTAATTCCAGCTGTTGTCAGCTTCAGTCTTGCAGGATTAGTTGTCATCCTGATTGTCACCTGCACAATTTACAGAAGAAAACCAAACAGGGGATACGATCGCATCTGAATTTCTGGACTACTTTTGTTTTACAATGTGCACAGCAGAAAATCAAAGCTTGAAATAGATAGCAATTCATATTGTTTCCTCTTGTTCTGCCATAGCTGCTACAGCTCCGAGAAAGTTGTACTATCCTTCTGAAGGTGCTTCCAGTTGAACTATCTAGTTGTACTATCTTTCTGAAGGTGCTTTTATGCACACTTGAAAACGGACACTCTTTAGGTGTTATGATTTGAGCAATCACATGCTGCTGTCTCTTTAGACAAGAGCAAGAATACAAGATCTACAGTAGTGCTGTTACAACCTTCTCTCAAGGCTTGCTTTTAGTTAATTACGTTAGATTGCTAAAACTCCTATTTTGACTACATATACACACAAAAACTGTGAAGGGCACCCTATCAAAAGAGATATTTTCCTTATTTCTCTCACGCAAGACAGGATACCTCAAATCACAAAGACTTTTTAAAAAAATTAACAGCAAATATTATGATGTAGTTAACTTTTCAATTCATAATATGTCCTTTCCCAAATTACAATTTCTCCATCTCTTAACATGCACATGCATGTGCCCCTATATCCTGCTTTTGTGTCATATTAAAATCGCCAAAGAAGAAACCCCACAAGGAAAGCATCTGTTGGACTGCACCTGTTTACTCCAACTTTATGCCTCCAGATGTTTTGAACTGCAGCTCCCATCAGTCGCAGATAACATGTCCAGTCATGAGAACTCATGGGAATTTCTTCAACACATCTGGAGGACAGCAGGCTGGGGATGTCTTTACTATACCTACTTCTTTTTTAACATTACAGTGATTCAGCTCCTGGTATATGTATTAGAGCACTGTTAACAGTTTATGTGCTTCTGTAGACACACACGTACTGTATTTCATTTCTGAGATTCTATAAAATGCAATTGATGAAGACAACATGATGGAAAGAATATGTTTTGTTAAAACAACCTGGTTGATCAACTGAATCAAATAAACAAATGAATGTAAAAGGTCATTTTTTCCTCGTCCCTATAACACTCCAGTTAGTTGCAACTTCTTTAGATTTTTACAGGCCTTACCCAAGCTCCAGACCTCTGCTGGCTACAGTTTTCTTCCTCTGACTTAGAATTTGACTTCCACATGACCTACACAGGGGTTTTCCTTATAGACAAATTTTCTGTAGTCGGCCTCAAATACAGTACAAGCTGTTTACAAAGAAACATTGCTTATCTGTTTCATAAGAGGAATTAAACCCAATTTGTTACACAACACCAGTTACACATCTGACAAGGCTGTATATATGTAAATACTTTCCCCACCACACAAATATTTAATTATTATCATACATTAGTGTGCATAGCTCTTTACATAAATACAACAGCAGTAAGTCCTGTGGCACTTTTAAGACTAATGTGTTTTATTTAGTAGACACTTTCCTGCACAAAGACTGCTCCTCAGATGTATGGACCCATGTGTTTGAAGAAATGGGCTATGTTCATGAAGGTAAAGGTTCCCCTTGACATTTAGTCCAGTTGTGTCCAATTCTAGGGTGCGGTGTTCATCCCTATTTCCAAGCCGTAGAGCTAGCGTTTGTCCGAAGACAGTTTCCATGGTCACGTGGCCAGCACGACTAGACGCAGAACGCTGTTACCTTCCCACCGTGTTGGTGGTACCTATTTATCTACTTGCATTTTTACATGCTTTCAAACTGCTAGGTTGGCAGGAGCTGGGACAAGCGACGGGAGCTCACTCCATCGCGTGGATTTGATCTTACGATTGCTGGTCTTCTGACCTTGCAGCACAGAGGCTTCTGTGGTTTAACTCGCAGTGCCACCACGTCCCTATGTTCATGAAAGCTTGTGCTAAATTACAGCTTATTAGTCCTACAGGTGCCATGAGAGTTGAAGTTACTTTTGCTGCATCAGACTAACACCGCAACCTTCACATAAATGTTTGCAATAGTATTTTTCAAGTTAAGTGAAGGAATACTCTCCTGACCTAAGAACCTCAAGATGAAACATGTGGAGTAATAGGTATGATTGGAGGAGTGATTTGAGTGAAGAAACCGAAGTACTGTAGTGTCGCATCATTAGGCCAGAAGAGAATTCCAGGCAGAAACAGCAGCAAAGGGAAAAGTGGGCATGGCCCTTCACAAAATACTCATTACATAGAAAACAAGCTGACAAGGCTCAAAGGGTAACTAGATCAAAAAGCTGGGGAATGTAGAGGTGGGAGTGGTGTTTACTATGCAAAATTAGCATAGAAAACACCCTTAAAAGTGCTGATGCTGTGAGAACCACCCACAATGGCAAAAGACCTACTCATATTACACATTCAGGGGAAAAGAAAACAGAAACCACACAGATACAAAAACACAGCTATGTTCCTTGTGAGACAGAGATTTATGTCCTTAGGTAAAACAGACACACAACAAATTCAGTGACAATACACAGAGACAAAACACACACAACACTCTCTTCCTTGCTCCTTTTTAAAAAATACTGTACAAATGAAAAATTAGGCAATACCTTTATAGACGACTAAGAAGTCATCACACAATACACAAGCTTTTGTGGATTAAAACACCACCATGAGGTTTGTACCAGTGTGAAGAATTTAAAGTCCAAAAGTTCACAGCAAGATGGATTTTTCTAGGCATGTTTTTCTTAGATGTAAGTCAAGAAGTAGTATGGTTGCTGTTTTATGGTTACTGCTGAAGCAGCTGTGGATTGAGAGTAACAACACAGTTCTCCAAACAAAGAAGTGCAGGCCATGCAGCATGTGTGCAGAAATCTCTGTTTGTCCTTTCTTTGAAATGAACATATTTCTGCTTGACCAGGGAAAGAGGGGGCAGCTGGTCATGCTTTGAGCAAAGTGCTCCGTTGTAACCACCCACCAATGTTAGTTTTCAACAATGCCTTTGGGCCTTAGATGATATTTTCAAACTTTCTAGGAAATAAAGATGGCACTGGAGCTCGTTCTTCGCTAATTTTTTAAACTTTTTTTTAAAGAAATCAGATACACGAAAGGCTAATAGTGCCAGTTAAAAGTATGTTACTCAGGAGCAGTAGTTAATGATGTACTATAAGGTAGCATGCTGATTCACTCTCCCAACATCCTACTACTGTATTATTATTATTGTTGTTGTTGTTGTTGTTGTTGTTGTTATATTTATATCCCGCCTATCTGGTCGGTTAAGACCACTCTAGGCGGCTAACAGCCTAAAATAGTATAAAAATTTTCAAATAGAAGAAACCTTAGGAGAGGGAGGAAACGATAGGAGAGGGAGAGGAGAGGGCATCAGGAATTGTCTGGAGGGAAGGCCTGCCGAAACATCCATGTTTTTAGTTGATTTTTAAAGATACCCAGCGAGGGTGCCACGCAAATCTCAGGAGGTAGGTTGTTCCAGGTTATGTTGCTTAAAGAGAAAATGGAAAAGTTTGAGCAGTTTCTATTAGATTAGAAGGGCTTTAAAGGAGGAGGAGGAGGAGGATAATTGCTAATGGTAGCCAACAGCTGAGATTTCGGCTCCATAACTGTGAAAACACATGCCTTGTTTTTCATGGTACTTAATTATATCACTTAAATGTGTGGCACAGAAGCCAGTATCTTATGACTCTTCTCTGAATGAAGCATACAATTCATTATACGGTATGCTGCTATTGGGTTAAGTGGCAGAGCCAAGAATTCCAAATGAATGCATTACTAAGAGGTCCTCTTGGTCATCATGACTATTTGTTCAAATTATTAGTGTGTTACTGCTTGCCACTGGATGCCAAGGACGCTCTTCTTGTGATCTCGTGCCCCTGGGTGTGTGTGTGTCTTGGATGGATGGCAGCTTCCCATCTCTCTCCTGACTAGAGCTCTTGGCAGGGACCTCCGGCGCTCAGGATCCCTGCCACTTGGCACCCGAACAAGTGAGGGAGAGAAAGTCCATTTTGGACGTGGCCAGGCAAAAGCTCTGCTGCCATACAAACCGCAGAGTGGCCACCATCTTGTCCTATGGGGCAAGAAGAGATGCATTTTGGATACATAGTCATTAAGCATCCATGAGTTTTGTTGAGAATTTTGTATGGTACTTAAATGATAAAACTGGAAATAAAGAGAAGGATTATCCATTATTCTCTTGCTTTGCTGTAATAAATTGCCTTCCAGAAGCATGCATTTCCTGCATAATCACTGAAGATGTATTTTCACCTTACTTTTTAAGCATGGACGTCTGAGCACCGAGGGCCTGCGTATGATGCTTTCGCCATGCCTTCATCTACACCAAGCTATACGTCCACCATGTCTAAAATTTGTTTACCTGCTTTAAAATTTTATCTTACATGTTCATTGGATGAACATAGAGAAGCCATTCACTCTGGTTTCAAAGCGAATTGCACTGCTGCCTTTGCATGCTTAAGCCGAACATCCAACAGGTTCGTCTCTGAGAAACAGCCTGCCTGTTCTCCTGTACAGTAAAAGCATCGCCCTCATCCGCGGATCCCTTTATCCGCGGCCTCAAAATATTAAATTTAAAAAGTGTATTCACCGCAACTAGCCCCTAGAAGGAGGCCGAGACAATGATCTCTATAGCGTGCCCAACCCCCGCGTTTTCCAGCATCCCCGGGTGTGTGTGTGTTTTGTGTGTGTGTGTGTGTGTGTGTGTTTTCTTGGAACATCCCAGGGGATACAGCGGTCCTAATGTATTCTTTTAAAGTGGAGGAATGGCCTGACGGGTGGCCATGGCGGCATCTTCCACTTCATACAGCCCAACATCTTGTCAGAAAAAAAACCCTCCTGGAAAAATGGACTGAATGTCAAGGAAGGGGTAGAATTTTTCCTCCTGAGGGGAGAAAGAAAGTCCGAAGGGCCGCCTCTGTCCCAGGTGGGCAGGCGAGCGGGCGGCTGAGGGAAAGTGGAGGGAACCGCCTTCCTCCCTCAGGGACGGGCTTCCAAAGCCTCGCCTCCGTCTCCTCCTCTGCCCGCCCATGGCCGGGCCGGCCTAACAGGCCCAAGCGCCGCCATCGCCGCCACGGCCCCGCCTCCCACCTCGTCAGGGAAGCCATGGCGGGGTTGTTAGCGGCGGCGGCGGCGGGCGAGTGGCGCCGTCACGGCCTCCGGCTACTATGGTGCCCGTGAGTGGCGGCCGGCCGAGGGCGACGGGGCGGCCGTGGGGTGGGGGGGGAGAAGGGGGCGGAAGGCGATCCCTGCGCCTTCGCTCCTCTCCGAGGCCCCTCGTGTGTGTGTGTTGTGTGTATGTTTGCTTCGAGGCCAGCGGCATGAGAGAGAAAGAGAGAGAGAGATTGGCATTAATTGATACTTTTACCTTTGAGAATTGCACAGATTTTTGTCATGATAAGAGTTTCAAGCGATCTTTGTGGTTTTCTAGTCCAATGCTTGCTCAAGGTGAAACCAGAAACTCAGGATGCAGCCACAATGTCACTGACAGATATCTGTGTGGCCCTTGCATAGATACCTTCACTGAAGGAGAGCCCATGACTTCCTGTGGCAGGCTGTTCCACGGTTAAAGAGCTTGCACTACTAGGTTATCCTGATGTTTAACTGAAATCCACATCCTCTACGATTTCCACTCACAGTTTCTAGTCCTGCTCTCTGGAGCAAGAAGAGACCCATACCTTTTTTTAACAGAATAGTCCTTCAGCTATTGGAAAACTGCTATCATCTATCCCTTTAATCTCTTCTCTGGTCATTTTACACTACATAGACTGTCATCCCCAAACATTGGTCCTTTCCATTGATAGGAGCATGGAGTTTGTATCCTCAAGTTTGAAGAGCACCAGTTAAGGAAGACTGAAGGAATTTGATTGTATAAAACTGCATAGCCAATGTTTTTTTCAAAGTTTCCCTGCCTTTAACAATTTTGCTACTCAATTTCTACATGAAGAACAGCTCATTTTCTTTGACATCTAGTCTGATTTTATACTGTACTGTGTTTTCTTTCACAGAGGATGGATTTGGTTACCGATACTTAGAAAATATGCTTCTGCAACAGGTAAATTTTTTGTATTTTTCTACATAGAAAACATCAGATGTTAACATTCTTTTAAGAATAATTAAATATGTCACTTTAATATAAGGAATATTTGCCTTGGTATATTGCCTGTTAACTTGGCCTGTAAACATTTTTCACAACGGGGTATGAGGTAATTTCACTTTTGAATGCAGTTATATGCTGCAACCTTGTAGGTACATGAATTGGGCTGGATGTTCAGTTTTCTTCTAACTTTGCATAAAGCTGGCATTCAGATGGACAGTAGCAAAAACATAGCTATTTATATTCATGGCATCAAGTACAGGAAACCTTCCTGCATATAACATTAAACACTTCCCACCTTAGGTTGAACAAAAATACTTTAAAGGTTCAGTCAACAACCCTGAAGCTGGGGACTAATCAGCTGATTTAGGAGAGGTTTCAATGTCCTTGGTATCAATGGATATTTCTTCTATTCTGCTGTTACTTCTAGTTAAACAGGTTTTGCAAGTTTTTAAAATACGGTAGTTGTAACCCTGTTCAACAGAGGCACAGGTAGACACCTACAGTTAGTAGCAATCCCATTTCCAAGAATCTGTAATTCTGACCTTACTTAGTACGTAGAAGACACATTCTAAAAAAATCTCATACATTAATGCCAGAGTATTCTAACCTATGAATTATTAACAGTAAAAGTGAAACTTTAACTTTTTTTCAAAGTTCCTACTCCTGGATCTCTTTTTCCTTTTAAAACCAGGCCGACATAATATCGAGAAGATCCTTGTGGCCAATCGAGGTGAAATAGCATGTAGAGTTATGCGGACAGCGAGAAAGATGGGTGTGAAATCTGTAGCAGTTTACAGTGAAGCTGACCGGAATTCAATGCATGTAGCAATGGTAAAATGTGCTAGTCAAAACTTCTAACAAGTAGTCTTCAAAATACTTTTGAAGGGATGTAATTTCAAACATAAGAGGTCGCAGTACATGGAATCGTTCATTTAGCCCTGCATTGCCTACTTTGGGATCTCTCAGGTGTTGAGTGGGGCCTCTCTCTCCACTCTACCACTAATGATCTTTTCACAAGAAATGCCAGTATTTCATCCTGGTGTCTTCTGTATGGGGAATATATGCTCTAATATATGACAGATTTGTTTCTGCAGATTTTACATTAAGTGGCAGTCTTTCTGGTTTGTAAATGAAAAATATATTTTTCTGTAATTAAACGTACAGCTTTAGAAACTAGAAAAAATTGTAATCAGGTGACTTGTGAATGCGGGGTGGCTTTCAAGCAAAGTGAGACAATTAAGGGACAGTTTTACCACTTCTGCCCCCTGCCTCCAGGAGCTTCCATGGCTGAGTGGGGATATGAAGCCAGGCCTCCTGAGTTCTAGTGTATCATCAACTACACCATAGTATCAGAATCTTTTAATACTCAATGCAAAAGATGTCCACATCTAAAAAATTACTGTTCATTTCTGCTTAGATTAAACTTTATTTCAGATCTTTACATATGTTGGAAAATAAATATGTTGACCAGACTCCTTTTGGTATTTCCATAAAGTTTCCATAATTTGTTGTGGCAGATTATGGGTAATTGGTGTTGTATCAGGAAGTCTTAGTCACATATTTAATTCTTAGTCACATAATTAATTGCACCCTTGCTTGCACAGCCAAGACACCCCATTAATTAGCTGCAATGACCCACAGCATATTACACCAACACTAATAGGATTCTGGCCATAGATTTATTCTTTATTGCATTACAGACCTAGAGTAAGAATATTTTGAATATTTGTTCCTTCTTTTTGCCATTCATTCATTTATTTAAGTGCAGATTTGTTGTGCAGAGTTTATTCCTAAGTAAACATGAAGCAGAATTTTTCAAGTATATTAGTCTGTTTCTGCAAGGATAACAAAAACAGATACAAGAGTATTGTTGTACATTATAAACAGCTTTATTTTAATGTCGTGGGTTACTGTCTACTTCAGTTTTGTCAAAATCAAACCCAAAAGTTCTTAGTGAACTTTTTTATAACCACTAATGGCATTTTGAAATAATAATTCTAAAATTATTATAGCCCAGTGCAGCTCTTCTTATCATTATAGGCAGATGAAGCATATTGTATTGGTCCAGCACCATCTCAGCAGAGCTACTTAGCCATGGAGAAAATAATGCAAGTGGCCAGAAAATCATCAGCACAGGTAAAAACTAAGTTAATGGTTACCATGCTTCTATCAATCAGTCATAATTTTCAGTTGTAGTGATATTCCAAATAAAGTTTTTGTGGAGTAGGCAAGTCATGGAAGACAACTTTGAGTTGCCGCAGTTGTATATCTGCAGTTAGATGGCACACCCTGAACACTGTGAGAGGGTCAAAGTCATGCTGCTTCCTGGTGATATCCACTGGATCCCTCGTTGTTTTGCCTATGATTTGAGAGAAATTAACAAGCTCTCATGCACCCTGGAATACTATTCTAGGCTCCCAAAGGATAAAAGTGGTAGTTTGGACCCATATTATTGATGGAGGACAGGCAAACCTTGCAGATCCAAAGCAGCTTTCATTGTGTACCCTACTTATGACCCTGTTTGGACAGACGTCACACAACTAAAGCAACATGTATGCTGATATAAATCCAACATTTTATGTGTGGGTCTACCTTTGAAAATGCTCTGGAACCTTCAGAATGGGTCAGTGAGATGACTTGCAAGGACTATCCTATTCAGTTGTTTCCTGATTGATGTGCACATTATTTCTGGGCTCAGTTTAAGGTGTCAGCTCTCAGATCCCTAAATGGCTTAGGAGTAGACTACTTGAAGGGTTGCCTCCTCCTGTGTATACCTGCCTGGACCCTTCTGACCTCTTCTTAGTGCTTCCAGCAATTACAAGGAGGCAGGTGGATAATGAAGAGAAGGCATTTCCAGTCTGCAGCCTGATTGTGTAATGTCCTCCTTGGACATTGCCAGCTGAATCATGGTTTGTTCCGGAGCTTTTTATTCTCCTGAGTTTTAAAAATTGGATAGTGCTTTTAGATCTTTCGCTGCTGCTTGGTTTTTTCTTTCATTTTGATTTTACACATTTTTAAAAACACTGGATCATTTAAAATTCTTGTTCTGTAAAGCACAAAGAGCTTCAGTTACGGAATGGCATGATATAGTATAGAATGTAAATGTAGGATATTTATAAACTTAACTATTTTTGACCTACCTGATATGTGTATATGGGTGAGGTATAATCACAAATTATACTGTCCTGAAGTGTAAGAAGAGTGCTGCTTTATGTCCATCTTTTGTTGATGCAGAAGTTTTGGGAGGATGCAGGTTAGGGCTTTTCTTTCTGGTGAAACTGGTTTCATATAAGATCTGCCTGGCTCCTTCCTTTACTGTCTTTTCACTGGAAGCCAGCAACCACTTAATTTTTGAAAACATTTCCACCTAGTCCCTGATCCTTCCTGTTTTAGGCCATCCATCCAGGCTATGGCTTCCTGTCCGAAAACACAGAATTTGCAGAGCTCTGCAGTCGAGAAGGAATCATTTTTATAGGTCCTCCATCATCGGCTATCAGAGACATGGGCATTAAAAGGTATTCGGTTTTGCTCCATGGATAATTTTGTTACAAAATGTGGTTTGCTGGGACAGTTAAGATGCTTTTGTCTTTGACTATGGTTTGACACCCTCACCCCAGTTAGAAATCCAACTATTGATTAAGCTATAGTCTTTTCATAAGTCTGAGAATAATATAAATTGGAGGGGAGAAGAAACAAAGGAAGTAGTGTGTTCCTTGTACAGCAGTTTGAAACCCACTCTCCTGACCTGTGTTTACAGCCTGCTTTTTGTAACTCATCTTTAAGAAACAGACTTGTCATGGACATTTGTCATGAATATTTGAGACTTTCATATTATTTTCTACATTATCCACAATATATTGGTGCACAGGCAGATGAAGGCTGGTATACATCAAAAGCTTGCAATTTTTCAATACTTTAATAATCTGATAAAGGCAGGGTGGGCTATCTGTTGCCTGAGAACTTCATACAGTATGAATCTTGACTGAATTCATGGGGTCCTGATTTATTTCATGGCAGTTGAGGAAGTTTAGACAGACAGTTAACATGAGAAAGTAGTAAGTGGTGTTATTATCCCCAGCATGCATACACGGCATAACAGTTTCTTTCCAAATAAAACAACTCTAGATTGGTGACAAATGAAGGACATTTGTTGGGAGCTTTTGAGGAGCATAGAAAGAAAGTATTTTATGATGTATCTGAGTATCAATAATATTCTTTTGTAGTACTTCCAAGGCTATAATGTCTGCTGCTGGTGTTCCTGTTGTTGAAGGTTATCATGGTGAAGATCAGTCAGACAGCTGCTTGGAGGAGCAAGCCAGAAGGATAGGTTATCCAGTCATGATCAAAGCAGTACGTGGAGGTGGAGGGAAGGTAAGGACAAAGTGGTAATATGTTTGTGTATAGCAAGAACAACACCAGCATTTGCTCCTTTGCTTGGGAAGTAGTGTCACAGTCACCAGCAGAACATCTGAAATCATGGTTGTACTATGAAGATGTGCAGTCGACTAACAGCAAGCAAAAGCTGTAAATGTGGATCCTTATACAGCCGAACCTGCACCATCTGTGCGAATTTTCGAGTGCGTACAAGTGCCAAACCCTTCAAGAAGAAGGCTGAAAAAGGAAAAACTCCAAGTAACAGCCCCTTGAGGGCTGAGCTTTCTCAGTGGGCATCAGATGCTGATTATTGAAGGAGAAGGGAAGGAATGAGAAACAAGTGAAAGGAGAAATGGAATGGGAGCATTATGGGAAAGAGCATGTCTGGCTAGAACACCAGCAGTCCACATTGTAAGATTGTTTCAAGGTCCACTTCTTGTTATAAATAATTATATTCACCAGCTGATGTGTATTAAGACCCAAGGTGTCCGTGATGACATTCTGGTTTCTCTCCTGACCCTGATAATAATGTCACAAAGCACCTAACAGGAAAATTGTAAGATTATGGTTTTCATTTTCCATATCCATAGCTCAGCATTATATTCTCTTGGCATTTGGGCAGCCTGTGTAGGTTCACTATAGTTATCTCATTAGTCACTGATTGGGAGTTAATGATCAGGAGAATGATGCACCTGTATGATAAACTAATCTCAAAGGATTTATGAGACCCTAATGCTTCTTTTAAAGTAGCCTTTTTTCCTTTTATAACATTGATTTTGTTGCTGCTTTTAGGGGATGAGAATTGCCTTCTCAGAAAAAGAGTTTCAGGAACAATTAGAATCAGCCAGGAGGGAAGCAAAGAAATCTTTCAATGATGATGCTATGCTAATAGAAAAGTTTGTTGATAATCCAAGGTAATAAATTCATATACCTGCTTGTAACCATGATTGTTGAAGTGAAGAGCCCATGCACTTGCTTTTCTCCCCTTCGGGGACTGGAGTTCAAAAGGTCTAATGACATATTTTTCAGACTCTGGGAACATGGAATAGCTAATACCTTGGAAAACAGTAGCAAAATTCAAAAAGATCTTGATAGGCTTGAGCCCTTGGCTGAAAACAACAGAATGAAGTTTAACTGAGATAAATGCAGAGTTCTACATCTAGGGAGAAAACCAAATGCACAGTTACAAGATGGGGGATACTTGGCTCAGTAATCCTGTGAGAAGGATCTTGGAATTGTTGTTGTAGGTTTTTCGGGCTGTTTGGCTGTGTTCTGGAGGTTTTTCTTCCTAACATTTCACCAGTCTCTGTGACTGGCATCTTCAGAGGACAGGAACTAGAGTTTTGTCTGTGTTCTGGTGAAGTGTGTGAGATTGTTGAGTATTTGTAGCTGTGGGATCAGGTTTTTGTTCATTTGAGAAGACTGGATTGAAAAGGAAAAAAAAAAACCTGATCCCACAGCTACAAGCACTCAACAATCCCACATGCTATACCAGAACACAAAGAGAGCTCTAACTCCTGTCCTCTGAAGATGCTGGCCACAGAGACTGCTGAAACGTTAGGAAGAAAAACCTCCAGAACACGGCCAAAGAGCCCAAAAAACCTACAACAACCATCAGATCCCAGCCGTGAAAACTTTCGAGATCTTGGAATTGTTGTAGATCAAAAGCTTAGTACCGTGTTTCTCCAAAAATAAGACAGGGTCTTATATTAATTTTTGCTCCAAAAACACATTAGGGCTTATTTTCAGGGGATGTTTTCTTTTACAGTCATGCCATTTTCTGGTTGCCACACAATGCTGCACAAGGGTGGAGGGCAGGGTTTCACTTAACCGGGGCTTATTTTTGGGGTAGGGCTTATATTAGGGGCATCCTTAAAAATCATACTTATTTTCAGGTTAAGTCTTATTTTCAGGAAAATGGTATGAGCCAACAGTGTGAACATAACTGGAAAAGAGCCAAGTGCTATTTTAGGATGCATTAACATCAGTATAGTCTCCATATTCCATGAGGCACTAGCCTCCCTCTATTAAGCACTGGGTAGGCCTCATCTAAAGTATTATGTCCAATTCTAGACGCCACAATTTAAGAAGGGTGCCAGCAAACGAGCAAGTTCAGAGGAGGATAGTGAGGATGATCAGGGGACGGGAAACCAAGCCCTAGGAGGAAAGACTGAAGGAACTGGATATGTTTAGCCTTCAGAAAAGAAAATGGGGGGTGAGGGGGAGATATGATAGCACTTTTCAGATACTTGAAAGGTAGTCATCCCAGACTGCAGGACATGATGTAAGAATGGGCTCAAGCTACAGGGTAAACTTCTTAACTGTTAGAGCAGTACGGCAAAGGAACCAATTACCTCAGGAGGTGGTGAGCACTCCTGTGCTGGGAGGCATTCAAGAGAAATTTAGACTTGTATTGAACAGGGGTTGGACTTGATGGCCTTATAGGCTACTTCCAAGTATTATTCAATTAATAGAATTAATCCATGATTTTATTTATTTATTTATTTATTTATTTATTTATTGTATTTATACCCCGCCTATCTAGTAATTTCAGCCATTCTAGGTGGTTGTGATTCCTTGTATTTTCTTTGTAACATGGATGGGAAATTTGTGGTATGAAAGATACCCAAAATTCTGTCATCTCATCTCCATGCCCACTCATTTTTGCATATATAAACCTCAGTATTGCATTCTCAGTGCTGAGTTCAACACTGAGCTACTTATTTAAAACAAATATGCTGTATTTTAAGGTACACACATTTAGCATATTTCCTTTTTTTAATGAGTGGTGTGGGATTAATTCTCTTTCCAGCATATAATATTTGATATTGTAAAAAATGAGGCAGTTTAGTCTCTTGAATTGAAATAAAGGAATTCTGGATTTCTTTGGTAAATTACTTCTATGTTAAACAATCACGTTCTTGATAAATGTTTGCATAAGCAAACAGACTTTAACTCACTTTGAATACAATATTATCTGCTGTACAGCTGATGCTGTTTAAGTACACATCATTTCCATATCTGAAATATGTAATATACAATGGATTGCTACAAAGTACCATGTTAGATTATTGCATCTGAATTGGTGCCAATGGGTACAGTTTTGACTTGCATGATCCTTGATGTATTCATTTTTATAATCTAAAACAGGCATGTAGAAGTACAGGTATTTGGAGACACACTTGGCAATGCAGTCTATCTGTTTGAAAGAGACTGTAGTGTACAGAGAAGGCATCAGAAAATAATTGAAGAAGCGCCAGGGGTAAGTAGGCAGGTTCTGAAAAGTTCATTTTTCCTTTCTTTTTTTAAAAGCTACTTTATGTTCACATGTGGTGTTAATGCCATCTTGTTCTCTTGTCCGTGTTGGAATATGGTCAGCTTCAGAGACTCAAAACACGCAAATCACCATAATATGAGATATATTTTTTGTATTACATTCAATATAGAAATTATGCCATCTTAACCAGTATCCTGTTTCCAGACAGTATAGTATTCCCTTCTCTTTCTGAAGCATCAACAGAAGCTCAGCCATCCCAGTCCAGCCTCTCCTTGATATGTTTTGGATTTCAGATCTCATCAGCCTCCACTAATACAGCTAATGATGAAGCATCTTGAGAATTGAAGTCTAAAACATCTGGAAGACATGAAGTTGGCAAAGGCTGATTTATAGACTAAGTAACAGTAATTAACACCTTGTTGACTTCTATGGATTGACCGAAGTATTTCTAATTTGCCCTTTATTGGCAGATCTCAGAGAGGGTACAATCAGTATATTTCTTTTAGAAGAATATAAAACAATTAAATATTCTAAATCAATCTGAAACACTTTTAAAAAGCATTTAAATTTTTAACCATGGCTAAGAGGTACAGCAACTACATTCCACTTGGAATGGTCTGCGTACGTTAAGATTTTTGTCCATATGTTTGCATTCAAAAACTGGTTGTGCCGGTTTTGAAAGGTACATGTGGCAGCAAGCAAGTAAAAAGCCTGTCTGTGATGCCACATGCCTTATGCAAGTGGCCCTTCCTTGAACTCTGACCGCTCTCACATCTTTACTTTTTCAGCACTACTTGAACATTCATTTATACACCCAGGCTTCTGGTAGCATTTCTTACCTGTAGTTGATATTTGGCCTTAACTTGTGAATTGTGGCTGTAGTTTCTTTTTTGGCTGTTTTATATTATTATTTGAATGTACTGGTAAACACACTACATTATTTCTGGTAGTGTGGTAGTTTCTCTTGCACATTTCTTAGTAATGCTTAGTGAAAGGCAGTATCAGAAGACTGGTATAAATACATGAATAAATGAATAGAATTAAAGGAATTTAATATTTTTTCTCTTTCAGCCTTTGAGATTGCCAGCGCCCAGTTAGATTATTTTCTTTCTGTCAAGCTCATTTTGCAGAGATTACTGTAGGGGTATAGAGTCTAATGATCTACATGTAAAAATTAGAGGATTTTAGATAATGGTTGTTGTGGGTTTTTCGGGCTTCTTGTTCTGAAGGTGGTTTTTCCTAACGTTTTGCCAGTCTCTGTGGCCGGCATCTTCAGAGGACAGCAAACTGTGCTCTTGTGTAGTTTGACTAGGGCGTGGAGTATTTATGGCTGTGAGATGGGATGATTAGTGTATTGTTGTGGGTGTATTGTTTTCTGTGGATGGGTGATTAGTGTGTTTTGTTGTGTGTGTATTGTTGTGATAAGGAGATTGTCTGTCACTGTGGTTGATGGTGGTGATCCCCTTGACCTTGTGGTTGGGTAGAGTTTGTGACTTTTTGCATGCTGTATTTTTGAGAGCTGGGAGCCAAGTTTTGTTGAGTTTCAAACTTTCCTCTTTTTTATTGAAGTTTTTCTGGTGCTTGTGGATTTCAATGGCTTCCCTGTGCAGTCTGACGTAATGATTGCTGGTGTTGTCCAGTATTTCCGTATTTTAGATAAGTTTTGCAAGTTACCATGTTTCCTCGAAAATAAGACAGGGTCTTATATTAATTTTTTGCTCCAGAAAACGCATTAAGGCTTATTTTCAGGGGATGTTTTATTTTACAGTCATGTCACCTTCTTCTGGTTTCTGCACAATGCGGCACAATGGTGGAGGGCAGGGTTTCACTTAACTGGGGCTTATTTTGGGGGTAGGGCTTATTTTCAGGGAAACGGGGTAGTTAACAGAAGCGTATAGTACATATGCAGGAGTACAATGCTTCATTGTGTAAATGTAAAAATATTTCTATTATTCTTAGCCAGGAATTACACCTGAAGTGAGAAGAAAGCTTGGAGAGGCGGCCGTTAAGGCTGCTAAAGCTGTAAACTATGTTGGAGCAGGTACTACAGATTTAACTTCCTTTTAATATTGTATTAAATAAATTTCATGTTGAAACATTTTACCCTTATTTAAAATAATAAGCATTGTTAGTAGGGCTGCTTTAATTTCTCTCTTTGATATTTTGACGTGTCTCTGATCAAAATCTTCAAGTTATAACTGTGAACTTTTTTGGCTGTTCCTGCAACTCCCAGCGGTATTTTATTTCAGAACATAGCTCCCAGAATCCCCTACCAGCATGGCCTCAAAATATATGGAGAGCACCATATATTTACCTGAAGATCAGAGAAAGCATCCCCACATCTTTGAACTGTACTCTTCAATATTTTCAGGAACAGTGGAATTTATAATGGATAGTCAACATAATTTCTATTTCATGGAAATGAACACCAGGCTGCAAGTGGAGCACCCAGTTACGGAGATGATCACAGGGACTGACTTGGTAGAATGGCAGCTTAAGGTGAGAACTTAGTATTGAAAAGGCAGGAATCGCTACTTAAATACCAGGTAGCAGCATTCTATGCAAGGGGCTTTCTTTTTACACCTGGTTAGTTAATTATCTTTCTTTCTGTCTGAGCTGACTGGGCAATGGATGGGGAGATAAATGAACTTGATTTAAGCTATGATTGTGCAGAATGCATGCACACACTCGCAGTTTGCTAGGCCTGGGAAAGATTGGAAGGCTCAGGCAAGGAAGGATTAACCAGTCATCTGCGATACAGAATTCTGTTCATAGATCTGGGGAGGATTACAGCTGAAAACTTGAAAAGTTGGACTTTAGAAAGAGAGATATAGAGACTCATAATCGAGAGAGGTGATCAGTACACCTTAGCGTGGGAGTGGAAGTCAACATTGTAACCTGTTTGTTGAGTGCATAAATGTAGCATTTCTAAGTATGCAAAACATGTATGGCAAAACTAACCATTGGCTGAAACCCTGATGCACAGTTACGCGGCTCGCTGCCTAAGTTAAGGAATTTCCATAGACATTACCTGTTACATAACGAGCAGCACAACTCACCATGTAAAAAGATAATGCCTACAGGGATTTCTAAACTTGAGGCAATTTGTCTAAACATTAAGCTGTTTGCGTAAACGCGCAACAGGATATCAGCCATTGTGTTGATGATCTTTGTAAAAATAAAGTTTGAAGTCCTGTTTAACTGTGATTCATTGATATCATTGGTCAAGAGATTCCATTCTTGCTCCAAAAATTGAAAAAAGCACAACTTCTCTTTATAGATTGCTGCAGGAGATAAGATTCCTTTGTCTCAAGAAGAGATACAGCTCAAGGGACATTCGTTTGAAGCTAGGATCTATGCTGAGGATCCAAACAACAATTTTATGCCAGGGGCTGGACCCTTACTGTATTTGTCCACACCACCCTCTGATAGCTGCACCAGGATAGAAACTGGGGTAAGACAAGGTAAACCAGAAACACATTATTGGGAAGATGAGTTTTATCACCAACAGAGGTGTACCAAATTTGTAGAATATTCTCCATGTGGATATTTGCTAGGGTTTCTAATTTTTGGTGCTACAGCATGTTTTAGAGACATTTCTAGTTTCAGAAATTAGTGAGTAGTTTTCACCCCTTAGTCGTTAGTTTTAAATTTGCTGCTTTTAAGGTATGATCTCTTGCTTTGACCTTTATTTGTAACCTTGAAATAGTTTTACTTCTAATTTCATTTGTATGTTTTGGTGGTTTTAACTGTATACCACTTAATAGTCATAATTTATACTGTGTATCATCCTGATGTTGTCCTTTATCTTGTGTATAGATATTGAAGTCATTGAGTGTCTTTAAGACTATAAATGCCAAATGGGATACGAACGATCTGTACAATTCATTGCCCCAGAATTGTACAGATACCTTTGATTTGGTTTGATTTTGTATATCAGTCCAAAGACAGTGGTCATGCCTAGTAGATACGTACCTTCAGGCAGAATTCTGTGTTTTATTATGAGGGAATTTACCCTTTCTATAGATCAGAGGGTTTTTTAAATACCTGGATTAAAGGACAGGAAGGAGTATGAATTGGTTCTCTTCTTAAAGCAATACGTTCAAGCAAATCACTTTCTTATACAATTTATTTTGCAGGGGATGAGGTTTCTATACACTATGACCCAATGATTGCTAAGCTAGTTGTTTGGTCAGAGGATCGCCAAGCAGCATTAAGGAAATTAAGATATTGCCTTCAACAATATAATGTAAGTGTAATTGGAACTCTAGTGTAAATGTGACAAGTAGTGTTTTGAAAATAAACCTTGGCCTTGCACACTCCCTCCTTGCCCTCCAGAGTGAAGCTGTCTGGGTGCTGTGCTTCATTGCCATGATGCCAAAGCAGTTCTGAGCCTTCCTTTGAAATGCAATGTGTGGTTTGATTTGGAACAGTGCTACCATAGCTGTTTGATTTTGAAGAGTACTGTCATAACCTCTACCTATTTGAACATAGGAGAGAAGCCCTCTAATGAATTGTTCTTATTAATGTAATGTTTTTGTTCTCCTCTCTCAACAGATCGTAGGGCTAAGTACGAATGTTGACTTCTTGCTGAATCTCTCGGGCCACCCAGAGTTTGCAGCTGGAAGGATTCACACCAACTTCATCCCTCAGCATTATGATGAACTCTTTCCATCTAAAGAGGCGCTATCACATGTGGCTTTGTGTCAGGCAGCTCTTGGGCTCATAATGAGAGAGAAAATGATGACGGACACTTTTAGGATTCAGTCAGGAGGTAAGCTTGAGTTACCTTTTGTCCTTTGGAGGGGAAACGTACTTCTCTTAGAATAAAGAAGTTATTTGGTCTATTCTATCCGCCTTCTGGATGGGAAAGGGCAAATTCAATTCAGACAATTATATCTACTATTGTGGACAAGAATCCCGTAGAAGATTCAAAAGAGTGGGAAAAGCTGTACTGGGATACAATCTCAAAAATGATTTCAATACGAATCCAAGGCAGACCTTTCAACATCACAGTAATCCAAGTTTATGCACCAACCACCGATGCTGAAGAGGCTGAAATTTACCAATTTTATGAAGACTAACAACACCTTCTAAAACTGACACCAAAGAAAGTTGTTCTTCTCATTATAGGGGACTGGAATGCTAAAGTAGGGAGCCAAGAGATAAAAGGAACAACAGGGAAGTTTGCCCTTGGAGTTCAAAACAAAGCAGGGCAAAGGCTAATAGAGTTTTGTCAACAGAACAAGCTGCTCATCACAAACACTCTTTTCCAACAACACAAGAGGAGACTCTACACATGGACATCACCAGATGGGCAATACTGAAATCAGATTGATCATGTTCTCTGAAGCCAAAGATGGAGAAGCTCTATACAGTCAGCAAAAACAAGACCTGGAGCTGATTGTGGCTCTGATCATCAGCTTCTTATAGCAAAAAAAGCTTAAACTGAAGAGAGTAGGAAAAACCGCTGGGCTAGTCAGGTATAATCTAAACCAAATCCCTTATGAATACACAGTGGAAGTGAAGAACAGATTTAAGGAACTCAATCTGGTGGACAGAGTGCCTGAAGAACTATGGATGGAGGCTGTAACATTGTACAGGAGGCAGCAACAAAAACCATCCCAAAGAAAAGGAAATGCAAGAAAGCAAAGTGGCTGTCCAAGGAGGCCTTACAAATAGCAGAGAAGAGAAGGGAAACCAAATGCAAGGGAGATAGGGAAAGTTACAGAAAATTGAGTGCAGACTTCCAAAGAATAGCAAGGAGAAACAAAAGGGCCTTCTTAAATGAACAGTTGAAAGACAAACCATAAAGAAGAATTGACCACCGAAGAATTGATGCTTTTGAATTGTGGTGCTGGAGGAGACTCTTGAGAGTCCCCTGGACTGCAAGGAGAACAAACCTATTCATTCTAAAGGAAATCAATCCTGAGTGCTCACTGGAAAGACAGATCCTGAAACTGAGGCTCCAATACTTTGGCCATCTTGTGAGAAGGGAAGACTCCCTGGAAAAGACCCTGATGTTGGGAAAGTGTGAAGGCAAGAGGAGAAGGGGACACCAGAGAATGAGATGGTTGGACAGCATCATTGAAGCGACCAACATGAATTTGACCCAACTCTGGGAGGCAGTGGAAGACAGGAGGACCTGGCGTGCTGTGCTCCATGGGGGCACGAAGAGTCGGACATGACTTAACAACAACATCTGCCTCCTATATTATATTCTATTTGGCTCACATTCACAAATAGCAAAAATGTTCCTGATCATGTACAGCCCACTCCAGTTTTCCCTCACATTTTTCACTGTAGTTTTCTGGTGATGGAAAATCAAAAGAAAAATAATTTCCCCTCTTTCTCCTGGATACCTATGAGTGGTGGTTATTACATAAATCATATTGGGTGGGACCCGCTGTGTATGACCCATTCCAAACCCTAGCAGTCAAAGCATCCAGACACTTGTAGTTTTTAATTTTATCATCCTTTCCCTCTGATATTTCTGGGCCTAGAAACTCACCAGAGTTGCCCATCACTGGTTTACAGTTATTGGAGCTCTTGTACACGCAGAATTATCTGGCTGCAGCAGCTTCCACATTCATGTGAGTGGAACAAACCAGTCTGGGCATACATATAGAAATATATATACACAGATTGAGAAGGGCCTGTATGCAAAATGACTTTGTGCAGACATCGTTTGCTCATTTTTAGGTCAGACTGCATGTGTTTTGGATGAATATTTCAAGCTTTATGTAGTAAAGTATAAAACAAAGCATTAATTACGTTTTTCTTCTGCACATTTTAAAAAATATTCCAGATAAGTTCTCTCCATTTTCATCCAGCAGTGGGAGAAGAATAAATATATCCTATGTCAGGAACCTGACTCTTCTAGATGGTAAAAATAGTAAGTGACTTGGTAACTGCAGATAAAGAGATTTTGAGTGAACATTTTTATTCAGTTGTGTGTAATACCTGAAGAGGATACAGAGACATGCAGTATTGCTGTTACCCATAATTCTGTTGGTTTGGGTCCAGAGCGAAGTACGCATAACCGGATTGGTGGAAATGGACCTCAGTGTCCTTTCCTTCTGACAGCAGCTCTCCTGAAAATGCTGTGCAAAGGATATGAGGACCTTGGTGAAGGAGGGAGGCTATAGCGAATGGAGTTAAAAGAAATGCAAAATTGGGGAGAGACACATTCTGTGAGTGGAAGCTTTTCAGGTAGAAAGTGCCTCTGCCCGCCCTGTTTATTAGGTTCCTACAATCATCTCTACTGCATTTTTTAGAGAGATGAGGCAGGGTAGTGAGGAAGTCTGCCACTATCAGACCTGCTATGTGCATTTAACTTGGAATCCAAACCATCATTATTCATGTGCATTAGAACAATTTGTAAAAAATTATTTGGTTGTGTTTGTCTTAAAACTTTCGTAAAAGTTGTCCAATTGTCTCTGTTTGCTTTTAGCAGTGAAAACACTGCTCAGCTTGCTCAGTATGTAGGGAAGCAGGGTGTCTAACTACTGCATGTGTATGTAGCACTGACTGTATCCTAAATGTAGCATTACATTCTGCATTAGATGGACAGAGAAAGAGGGAGGAGGAACCAACCATAGCTGATGGTGACTAGAAGGGACAGAGACATATTAGAGGTGGATGATGATAGAGGACCAGGAGAGACAAAGGATTCCAGAAGGGCTTTGCTGGGAAGATGTTTTTGTAGGAAAAACATGTCTGTGACACAGCAGTAATAGTAGCATACTAATTTAGATGAAGGAACAAAATCTTCCACTATGTACGTATCTCCCTTTTTGTATGACAGGTCTGTTTGATCATAGACGACTGTAAGGTAGGAGAAGTACATGTGCATCAAGTAGAAAGCAGTGCTGTTCTCCAACTACAGTGGTGCCTCGCTTAACGGGCGCCCCGTTTAACGACGAATCCCCATAGTGGTGGATTTTTTGCGATCGCATTGCGATGTTTCTAATGGGAAAAAATCGCTTTGCGATGATTGGTAAGCTGTTTCGCTTAGCGATTTTCGCATAACGATGATTTCCCAACAGCTGATCGGCGGTTCCAAACTGGCCGCCAGGTAAAAAAAATGGCCATCCGCTTTGTTTTCGCCCAGATTCCTCACTTACCGGGCAGCGAAAATGGCAGCCGTATGGAGGATTTTGCATAAAGGTGAGTTTTTTGCTCATAGGAACGCATTAAACGGGTTTTAATGCATTCCTATGGGCTTTTTTATTTCGCATAGCGACGAATCCGTATAGTGACGATTTTGGCTGCACGGATTATCGTCGTTATGCGGGGCACCACTGTACTTTCCACTCTCAACATCTACAAAGTGTCTCAGATCTGGAGAGATTAACAGAGAGTGTGTGACAATTTTCAGCAGAAGCCTAGGATGCAGAGGTGGCAAAATGATTGCATAGTTCAAGCAGCAGACACTTGTGCAGAGTGGAGAGAATGATGAAGGAGAGACAGTGGAGTTGGTTGAGGGTTGGAGGAGGGCTTAAAAGAATAATTTAAATTCAATATGGGTTGCCTTTACTTGTGGTCCTATTGTAATGCCTCCCTCCTTTTTCAAAACAGGTGTTGATATAGCTATAACGTACAATCATGATGGTTCATATAACATGCAGGTGAGCTTTGTCATAATATGATTTTAGCTACATACTTTATGTAGCTCCTTGTAAATCATTAGTGGCCTTTATTTGGCTCATTTCCAATCTCTGTGGAGTGGGAAAACCTCATTGAGCAAAGTAGGACAATTCTTTCCAAGAAGAGTGGATGATTTATGCAGTTGTATGGCAGAATAAATGGGTATGCTTGAATATGTAGGATTTATTGGTTGGATTTTGGTGCCTAATTGCATTTTTTTAAAAAAGGCATCTTCTGAGCAGATATGTCTCATGCTAAGTCTGACCAGTGTGCATATTATGAGATATCTGTATGCATGTATTGAGAAAGTATTAAATCTCTGTGTTGGAGTATGTGTGGAGTATTGTGTTGTTTGTGTGTGTACATGAGACTTGCTTTTCTCTTTCCAGTTCTTGTAATGTTTCCCTCCATCCTAGCCCATAGAGGTAGCATAGAATCATAGAATTATGGAATACTTGAGTTGGAAAAAGCATGTAGATATTAGCTGTCAAGTCCAACCCCAAGCATACGGACCAGAGATTTAAAAACCTATAAAAATCTATTTCAGATACAAGATCAATCATACCATGTTTCTGGATGCCTTTCAAGTGATGGTGATTCAGATTACATAAGATGTTCAGTAAATGGAGTTGTTCATAAATCCAAACTGATCATTTTGGATGATGCTATTTACCTCTTCTCGCCGGTAATACTTCCTATTCTGTATTTTTGGGGAATAAAATATTCAAGGAAGAGAATGAATAAAATGAAACTTTAATCCATATATTTGCATTTTGGAGTGAAAGGACTGAATACATTGATCTCCCCCCTCCCCTTTTACTTTCTGGTGAGCTGATCTTAAGTATGTTGTAATCTTTGCAAATGTGTGGCTTTAATTGGTGGAGGCTTGTGAACCAGTACAAAACTAATCAATCAGTAAATTGATTGACAGAAGTTAAATCCTTCTCCTTTAAATCTTTAAGATGGGGAGAAGGCATATAGATTTTCAATACTTAAAAGAATATCCTCAATGATTAGAGTGTCTTGTGAGCTTTCCTGTACAGGGATCTGAAATATATTTATGAGGAATAATTGTTAATCCATTATATTCTTACATATTCTTTTCATCATATTCAATAAATGTTAGAATAGACTGATGTCATTAGCTTATTTACTATAGTTATTTCTAGCATTGCCATTATTATTATTATTATTATTATTATTATTATTATTATTATTATTATTATTATTATTATTATTATTATTATTATTATTATTATTATTATTATTATTATTATTATTATTATTATTATTATTTCTACTGCTTGAAGATAAGTCAAAGTGGACTTGGGTAATAAATGTAGAGTAATGTAATATACCAACTTCTGCATTACAGTGCAACCTTTTTTTACTTAAGTGGGAGTCTCAGAGCATTGTTGGAGACCAGATGTTGTTTTCCCAGCAAAACAAGATTAAAATATTTCTCTGATGAATGCAATGTATAAAGTACTTTGCTAAACCAAAGTATTGGATGCCTCTCTCATTAGCATCTGCTGTTTGAAAATTCTAGTACTTGTAGAAATTCTAAGACTCATAAGTTTTTGTTTAATTTTTTTCCCCATAGGAAGGTAGGGACCAGATTGGTCTTCCAGTGCCAAAATACTTATCTGGAGTGAGTGGGACAGGAGAACAGGGTGGCGCTGTGGCTCCTATGACAGGGACAATAGAAAAGGTAATTCTCATAATTTGTGTATGAAATGGACGAGGCATTTTCTCAATGAGAGGGTAGGCGCATCACCTATTTTCTTTTGCATTAAAGTAGAAGTGTGGATTTTTTTTTTGTAAGGGATTGTTCACACATGGTGCAATTGTACTTGGTTGACTTCAGCTTAGCTTACTTTCAGCAACTGGTGTGGAACACTGCCTTCCTTAACCTCATCTTCTGAAGGCCCTCAGCCTATTGCAGAAATCCTGGGACATATTTTCATATTTGCCTACAGCTGCTATCATCTCCAGTCTATGTTTATGCCAACTGGGATGGTGGCAACATGTGAAAGGCACTCATTTGAGGAAGACAGTAACAAATCCACCTTCTGAATTTCTAGAAATATATCTGAACCGCCAGGTATTGGAAACATCCACTTTGTATTTTTAGAAAAATTCCATGCTGGTAAGAACAACATGATTGTAAAATGTGACTCAACCTTACATAAATTATTTGGATGAGCAGGTCATCTAAGTCTACGGATTAGTCAGTTTGAATTTTTGTTGCAAAAAGCAGCTTTCCCCCTCCACATTTTGCAAAGAAAAGGGTTTTTTGCAAAACGTTTGCAACAGAAATGTAGGGGGAAAGCAGAAATCGCTTTTCCCTCTACATTTTCTTTGCAAAACCTGGAGGGGGGAAGCTGCTTTTCTATGTATGCATGGGTGCGTCTTATACACGAAAAAATACAGTGTGTTCATTAGGAATACTGGATTGTACTGGATCAACATCTGGAATTAAAAAATCATGTGCATTAGGAGGGCTGACCAAGATATTTTATGAACTACAGTGGCACTTTCCAAAGCTGGAAGGTATAGCCAAGTTATTTTTTAATAAAGGCAATGTAAAAAAGTTATAAAATGTATGTAAACCATGTCATGTCATTTCTGTTGGCCAGTTTATACCATCCTCAGAATCTATTGCTAAACATTTTATGAGAAGCACTGTTTCTAGGTACATCTTTCTGAATTGTCTCCCATGACCATAAGAAATATAAGCTAAAGTGTTATGCACAATGTTCTTCTTTTCTGTGTGACAGAAGCATCCCCTGGGGCATAATTCTAATGTGCAGTCTTCCAGCTCTCCAGCAGCTAAAACAAGTATAACTCAGGAAATCTTCTCCATTTTGATTACATTGCTGAGAATTCTGTTTAATATGTATTCTCAGGACACAAGCAGAGTTAGGAGATATCAGGTTGCAAAGACACTATAACACTGAGAGAGTAAAATACCAACTTAGTTTATTAACATATATACAGAGAGAATAGAAATTCATCTGGCAACATAACACGGTACAATACATAGCATAGAAAAAGTGATATGACTAATGGCAGATAAAATTTCCCTTTTACACATGAGTTATATATATTCTTTGGACCAATCTGAAAATACATTACTTTGTTTTCTACTTACATAAAGTTACATCATGTACAACAGCTGTTCAATATGAAGTCATTAACTATGGTACCCACACTTGAATACACTCAGTACATGACTCAGGTAAAATCAGCTGTTTTACTTTCTCTATACAGCATTTGTATTTAATACATTTTGAGATCAACATTGATGATACAAACTAGGTTTGGCTTGTGTGACCAGATCTTGAGAAATGCTGAGGGACTAAGGGGAAAAAGTAGTAGATATTTTGTGGTGTAGCAACCAGTGCATATGTGTCCAGACTCTCAGGACTTCTTGACCCTGGACCTGTATGTTTAAAATTGGAACTGGCCAAGGACTGTGATCAGTGTGTTCCACTTAGAAACTATACAATTTGCATGTGCAAATTGTATTTTCAGGTTTATATTTTTTTAGGTGTCCCTTCAAGTGTTATCCTGCTGCTGGAGAAACCAGCTCCATGGGGAAACTGCAAATGTTTCTTTTCTTTAGCTTCACACAATGAATCTTTTGTCTTTTCTGCTATCTGCACATCTGGAGGAAACATGACCAGGGTAATATTTGTATAGTTGGAGTGTAACACACTGCTTCTGTTCTCACATGCTTTTAATTTGTTAGGTGTTTGTGAAAGCTGGAGATAAAGTCCAGGCTGGAGACCCGCTCATGGTTATGATAGCTATGAAAATGGAGGTAGGTATTGTTTTCATTGAATGGGAGACAAAACCTAGTGCTCTTGTGGGGGTTTGAGGCTGTTTTATTTGCATATTTTATAAAGTATGCCTTAAATGTTGTGGAAATAATTAGTCAGCTGAGTAGATATTTGCAAATTATGCCGTTTTTTAATTGGCATGGCCTGTTTCTGTTTGTAATGACCTATTCTAGTGTTTCCCAGGAGCAAATATCCCATTGCTCTCTGTGTGGGATCATCTTTTATAATCTACAGCAATTATTTCCTTTTATTGCCAACTTGGGAATTTGTCCTTTATCTGAGGGCTGAACTGCAAATTCTGGAAAGAGAAGTTGGATTATGTGATCAGTGCTGAATTAAACTTGCCTATTTAACTGTTGTTTTCTGATGGCCAGAATCCTTTTGTGTAGTTATGCAGTTGAAGGAAATGACATAACTTGCATTCTACTAATTAACACACCCTTACAGCATGCCATCAGGTGTCTTGGCATGCAAACAGGAATCAAAATGAGGACTTATTAATTAGTGCCAATTTGCCTCTGCAATTACTTTATTTCTCTTCCACAAGCATATGGAAATAGATTTTTTCCAGTGTCTAAATGTAGTAATACTGTGCAAAAGGCAATTAACCTGATGCTGTACAGTTTTACTATACCTGCTTGTAATCCACATTATATATATATAGCCTTTAAAAGCACTTGATCCAGCCAGTCTTAAAAGTGGGAATTGAGGCAGAAAAGGGAAAATCCAGAACTGGTAGATGCAGATAATGAATAGTTGAATGAACAAGCATTCTGCAAGTTACAGATACCAGCCACCCTGGTGTAGGAGGTGAGATTGTGATTAAGTCTATGTGCCATTCTCCTGCAGCAGATATGATACCCTGGCTGCTCGGGAGAAGCACCATAGCACCCATTTCTCACGGTGTAATAGATAACCCACATTTTTCATTCAAGGCTTTCCTTCCCAGTTGTCCTTGTTTCATACTGCAGATAACTGTGAGTAGGTGATGTATTGCCTAGAAGTGGACATATTCTTATCTGTTGGAATGATTGCAGTAGATTGGTGCTATGCAAATGGAAAACTGTTGACTAGTTCAGGATCTCCTTCTTTCTCTACAGCATACCATACGTGCTCCGAAGGCAGGATTAATAAAGAAGGTTCTTTACCAAGAAGGATCCCAGGCCAACAGGCATGCTCCACTAGTTCAGTTAGTGGATGAAGACTCTGAATCAAAATAATTCCCCAGTGTATGGAGGTGATGATTGTGGGTTTTGGCTTGATTCTTCACTACTTCTCAAGGAAGCATTTTCATATTTCACTAATAAAATGCTTTTAAAAAATCTCTGTGTTCTTCACAAATCTTTCCAGCATAAGTTTAGCAGTTGCTTCCTCAATTCAGCTATTTGTTACACTGGGATGCATACCCAGTTGATGATTTTCAGTTGAGAATAAAACTGTCTACATTGGAAAGTATTTTATTTCCTGCTGACATTGGGTGATGTAAAATTTTTCTGTTGCATTGAAACTGTGATGACTCATTCAGACATACTAGTCCGCGTGTAGTGAATTTTCATGTGAGAACTGACCTTAACATGATCCTTGGCATCTAAAAACAATCCATCACTTGTTCAAGAACTGGACATGCTAGGCTGATTATCATATTTCCATTCTGCCATGAGTTAAATGTGGTGCTTCTATACAATTTGTGCTCCCTACTCTCTGTTGGCAAAATTGGCATGATAACAGTCTGACATGCAGGATAGTTGCACACTCTGCTAAAGGAAGAACTCTAAAGCACTTGGCACAGTGGAGCCAGAAGATCAGGAAAGCAGGCCAGATCATTAATCCTTGTGAACACGATTAATGGCTATAATTTGCCCACCTGAGCCATAATATCACAGAAACATCTTCTCGATCTGTAGCAACACCTTGGGCTGCCTACAAAATATGGATGAGAATGGCACATTCTAGTTCATAGTTTAAGATTGAGAAAGGCATGTGGCAAGGTTGCATCCTATCAACTTTTTCATTCAGTGTGTATGCTGAAGTGATAATCAGGAAGCTGGAGTTAGAAGAATAAAAAACCGGGGTAAAAATTGGTGGAAGAATAATCAGTAACCTTTGATGTGCAGATGATACAACCCTCCTCTCAGAATCCCAGGGAGCTTTAAAGTATTTATTTATTTATTTAATTTATACCCCGCCTATCTGGTGCCATGACCATTCTAGGCGGCTTCAAACAAAGAGTAAATAACAAATAAAATCACACAAAATTTGTACATAGCATAACTTACCAATAACAATTAAAAGCAGGGGGACCAAGTAAGAAAGGGGAAAAAAGTACCTGATCATAAAACTCAAAGAAGAATGTGAGAAGTTTGGCCTCTTTGAATATTAAAAAGACCAAATTCATGACAACTGCAAAGACTGGAAACATCAAAATAGAAATTGATGGAGAGGAGTTTCAATGTGTGGAATAATTAATCTTTTTAGGTTCTCTGGTCAATCAAAATGGCGATTGCAGCCAAGAAATAAAACATTGAATCATGCTAGGTCTCAGCAATGATGAGTATGAATCAAATATGGAATGTATTTATTTATTTTATTTATATCCCGCCTATCTGGTCAATTACAACCACTCTAGGCGGAAAAGTAAGGATGTCATCTTGACGACCAAGTGCAGATTAGTTTTTGTTCCTCTTCAATGAAGAAGATGGGCAGAAGAAAAATTCATTCTTTTGAGCTATGGTATTGGAGGAGGCGCTTCTGTTTTCCATGGACTGCAAAGATAACAAGTGCTGAAGCGAACAAAACCGGGCATGTCATTGGAAGGCAAAGTAACAAAACTTAGACTTAAGTTATTTTGTCCATGTCATGCGATCAACATTATTGAACAAAGTAGCTTGGAATGGTCAGTGGTAAAAGATGATGAGGACGCCAAAGAATGCATTGGTTAGATTTAATCAAGGCAGACACTGCCCAAAATACTGTACAAAGTAACTGAAAGAAGCTGTTAAAGATTGGAAATCATGGAGAGATCTGGCTTGTGGAATCACCAAGGCCTGGATACAACTGAATGGACAATTCAATTTGATTCGAGCTCATAGTCTGCTTACTGTTGGACTGATTTCATTTGGGATCCCCTGTGGTCAAGTGTGATAATGAAGACCTCTAATACAGTAAGATTCCCCTTTTTAACATGCTGTAGTAATAGCATTTAGATTTTTTTCCCCTTATATCTCTCATTCTACATATATACCTTCAGTTTGATGCAGAGAAGGAGGTCTTCAGCTGGAAGCATGGCTCCTGCATGTCTGAGGAGCTGGAAGCATAAATTGGATGAATATCTGAATGTGGAAATTGTGGATTACTATCCAGAGGATGATACAAATACAGGAACAGGGGATACCTTTAATTTACCATTAAAAATATAAAACTAATGATTGATGGTTGATTATCACCTGTTCCTATATTCATATTGTTTCCATTACCTTGTGGTCTTTTCTTGATTTGTCCAGAGGATGGATGCTCAAGTGCTAATACCATGCAAAGGAAGGCAGGATGGATAGTAAACTTTTGCATTTGGATGTCCATCTGATTTACTTTTGTGGCTCTCAATTCATGGGCAGAAAAATGTTCTACGTGTGGATTTTCCCTTCAGGACATATAACTATCTGGTCATTGTGTCAATATGTTCAATACTTTCAAGAAATGTTGCATGTTGGATGAAAGGCTATTAATAGAATTTCCCTTGTTATTTTATTTTTAAATTCTTTTCCAATTTCTTGTTTGCACGGCTGAATGAGGTCTCTTTTGCATGAATTTTTAATGACATTTAAATTGCCTAGCCTATGGAGAACTTTTTCTGATTGTTATATGAAGATTGCTTGTAGTATAGAGTTGGTCAACTATTGTGGGACTATATACAATAGTACAGTATACAACTATATACAACATAAATTCCTAAGAACAGTACAGCGAGCTTATAGAATTGTACTGCTACTTTTCTTATTTAAACTTGTCTTAAAAATTCAATTAACACTCCACAATTCTGACTTATTAGTAATGTACATTACAGAAGTTACTTTGTGTTGAGGCAAATACCACTTTACTTAACAAGGTCTGTGATCCCCAAAGCTCATCTCTACCTGTAGCTTCAAGCTGCAGGGGAAGGCTTTCATCTTTGAACCCATACATACAAACAAAAGCTTTTGAAGTAGGATTTTCAGCTGATTTTCTAAATACATACTTGTTTATGCAAGCAGGCATGGGTAATTTGTTTTTATTGTGTTTAAATTGGGCAAGAGGTGAAATGGAAGATTCCTTTGCCTGCGCTCAGAAGTGGTGTAATTTACAAAAATCTGCCTCACTGTGTGAGTTAGTTGCACACAATAGCATTTCACTGGATTTTAAAAGGATTACACACCCTGATGGAAGACAGGTCCAAGCAGTGGTTACTGACCAGACTTATGCAAAAACAGAATCATGCTAGATGTGATTTGAATGCAATATATGCATGCATGCAGTTTCCTTCCAGTCAAAATAACAGCTTTTGAAGAGGCAGTTTTGCCAGTACTTCAGTGGTAGAGAAAACAGTTTTCCGCCTAGTTGCAATCGCAATAGCTATCAGCCCCTTCTCAGCAACTGCTGTGACTGCAACAGGAAGCCTGCTGTGTAAGCTGCAGATTTATGCAGGCCATGCTGTTGCTCCTGCCGGTTGTCAGAATGAGCAAAAGAGCAATATGGGCAGAAAACACCAGCATATGTGAATTATGAGGATCTGACATACTGCATGGCAGCCCTCACTTTTTATTTCTTCCATCACAGAAATTCAATACACAGTGTGTATTGAATAGCCATACAGTATCCAGAGAAATGGGATACTTAAAGAAATGGGAGTGCCTGACCACCTTATCTATCTCCTGAGAAATCTATATGCGGGACAGGAAGCAACAGTTAGAACTGGATATGGAACAAATGATTGATTCAAAATTGGGAAAGTCAAGGCTGTATATTGTCCCCCTGCTTATTTAACTTATATGCAGAATACATCATGCGAAAGGCTGGACTGAAGGAATCCTAAATTGGAATTAAGATTGCCGGAATAATATCAATAACCTCAGATATGCAGATGAAACCACTCTGATGGCAGAAAGTGAGGAGGAATTAAAGAACCTCTTAATGAGGGTGAAAGAGGAGAGTGCAAAAAATGGTCTGAAGTTCAACATCAAAAAAACTAAGATCATGGCCACTGGTCCCATCACCTACTGGCAAATAGCAGGGGAAGATATGGAGGCAGTGACAGATTTTACTTTCTTGGCCTCCATGATCACTGCAGATGGTGACAGCCAGCCATGAAATCAAAAGACACCTGCTTCTTGGGAGGAAAGCGATGATAAACCTAGACAGCATCTTAAAAAGCAGAGACATCACCTTGCCAACAAAAGTCCGCATAGTCAAAGCTATGGTTTTCCCTGTAGCGATGTATGGAAGTGAGAGCTGGACGATAAAGGCTGACAACCTAAGAATTGATGCTTTTGAATTGTGGTGCTGGAGGAGACTCTTGAGAGTTCCCTGGACTGCAAGGAGAACAAGCCTATGTATTCTGAAGGAAATCAACCCTGATTGCTCACTGGAAGGACAGATCCTGAAGCTAAGGCTCCAATACTTTGGCCATCTCTTGAGAAGACTCCCTGGAAAAGACCATGATGTTAGGAAAGTGTGAAGGAAAGAGGAGAAAGGGACTACAGAGGATGAGATGGTTGGACAGTGTCATCGAAGCAACCAACATGAATTTGACCCAACTCTGGGAGGCAGTGGAAGACAGGGGGGCCTGGTGTGCTCTGGTCCATGGGGTCACGAAGAGTTGGACATGACGTAACGACTAAACAACAAAAGTAGTATTTTCCATTCATTCAACCTATGTTTATGCAATATAATAAAAATACTTCCATTGTATTTTCCCTTTTGAATAATACATTAAGACCATATCCACAGGGGGCCAGTTCCAAGGCCCCGATGGACACTGAAAAATCTGGAAGTAGTGAATGCTATGTATATATTGCTATATACATTGTCTCTGGCTCCTTTAGTGGCTAGATTTGGTAAAAACACCGTAGAAATATCTATAAATATGTATTTCTGGAGTTTTTTATTTAATATTTTCAGTGGATAAGTGACTCTGCAGATGCTGATCCAGCAGATGGAGGGGGCTCCTATTGTACTTAATATTAACCAATTAATAGAGGCTATAAGTCAGATATTCCAAATTCTTAGATTTATTATTTCTTAATCTTGGGGTCTGGCCAGCTATGATTTCAAAATTTTTACTAGTTTTATGCTCACTGAGCTGAGAGTACTTATGGGGACAAGAAAAAAAATAAGTTTCAAGAAATGTAATATAAGAAGTAGCCCACAGCGAGTTGCTGAGTAGTAACAACTATATGTGAAGTGGTAATTGAACTATGGTCTTCTCAGCATAAGGGTTCCTCTGGCAGTTTTTTAGACACCGATGGGTTCCCATTTTCCATTGATCTACAGGGACTGAACTAGTGAGCTCTGATGTGGAAGAGTCAAGTCATTCAAGTTTTGAAGCTCACCTAGTGACCTTGATTGCGTTGCTTCTTTTTCCTGAGTCTGACCTACCTTCCTGTTGGCATTAGGATAAAAGCAACTCTTGGCTTCTAAGAGGAAGAACAAAATACAGCTGTAACAGATATATCATTAAAAACACAGAGATAGTATTAGCAACTTTGCCTTGCTCTGTTTTCATGAAGAGTGACTTTGTCTCATGGGAGCTGCTCATAACAGAAGAATAATTACATAACCATGCCTTGGAGCAGTCAGAAAGAATTGTGTCAGGGTAGTAGAAAAGAGAAATGAAATCGAAGAGTGAGCACCTTCAGCTGTCATCTACAGTCTTGTAACCCGAGATGTGTGACGCGAACGGGTGACCATTTGCAATCAGTAAGAGACGAGGAAGCAGGAAAATGTGCCCCACATTTGATCTTTGTTTTTAGGTCTGTATGCTTTGATCAGTTTAATCAGTAAGCAGTAACATTTATTATTCAATGTTTAATGTTTAACACTAATGAATCAATGGGACTGAGACTGGAAAAGACAGGGTGTTCAGGTAACAGCAAGGTTTGGAAATGTTAATTTTGTGGACTACCACTCCCAGAATTCCTTGCCGCCTGAGGGCTTCTGGGAGACAAAAAAGAGTAATGTTTGCTGGCTCTGCGTGAAGAATCTATCAACAGTTGCTGATAGACAACTAGTACTTCATCGCCTGCTGTCACTGAACCTATTCATTGTGTATAGTCATAAATATATTTTTATGATGATACATAACTAATACGTGTGTCACTACCTTTTGGAATCAGGCAAGCCAATGACAATCATTGCAAGCTGGTGGCTACAAATCCCACACATGAAATTTTATCTTCTGTGAAGTACTGCCTTCTGCCTTCCTGAATTTGCTGCTCATCAGTTTCATTGGGTAACCCCTGAAATTGAGCATTACAAAAACTTTGTTGAGATTTAGATATGAGAATGTATTAAATATTAATGTTGTATAGTTAAATGACAAGGAGATCTGCAAGCGGGATCTGAAGGCCTTAGGAATGAACCTCAACAGATAGGAAATCCTGACCTCTGAGCGTTCAGCCTGGAGGCAGGCGGTGCATCACTGCCTCTCCCAATTTGAAGAGACCCTTGTCCAGCAGGCTGAGGCAGAGGCAGTCACGAAAGCAGCAAAACCAGGGAGCTGGACAGGGGACAGATTGGATTTGTCTTCAGTGTGGAAGGGATGGTCACTCTCAAATTGGCCTTGTGAGCCACACTAGACACTGTTCCAAGTCCTCCATACAAAGCATGCAACCATAGTCTCTCGAGACTGAAGGATGCATAACAAAGTTAAATATAAAATGGCTGGTTTTACCTAAGTGACTACTGATTGTATTCAGGTGTGGGTATCAAGGATTTAGATTTAATGTTGTACAGCTGTGTACAGGATGAAACCTGGTGCCACACAAAATGAAGTAATGTATTTTCAGATTGGTCATAGAACTGTACATAAGTCATGTGTAAAATGAATGTCTTTATCTGCTGTAAGTCAGATCACTTTCTCCTATGCTGTGTGTTGCTTCATGTCATGTTCTGCTGCCAGAGGAATGTCTATTCTCTATGTATACAGTATATGTAAATAGACTAAGTTGTTGGTTTTACTCTCTCACTGACAAAGTGTCATAAGTATCTCTGCTAACCAATATCTCCTTACTCTGCTGATATTATGAGAATACAGGTTATAATCAAAATTCTCAACAAACTTTTGTGTCCAGTTTCTACATAACTACTACAGAGGTAGATAAATTTCTAGTTTAAAACACCCTTTCATAGTCTGAAGGTAAATTTAGGAATGACAGATAAAAGAATAGAAAGAGGAATTCCAACTGGCAGAAGGATAAGGAAAACCGTTAGAGAGCTTTAATTAAGAAGTTTCACACTAGGGAATACACTCTTGCTTACTTAACTGAAGAGCAATATCAAAGCTCAGAATCTGCATCTCCTGTAATGACACAGCTGAATCCACAACTGCGTCATAAGCATGAAACCAAAAAGCACCATCCAGCTTGTGGCCTGATCCTAAGAAGAGTTGAATATATCTAAGACCACTGAAATCTGCACAGGAGTGGCCTACCTACAGGACATTTCTGGAGTGTCAGTCACAAGCCTTATTGGTGACTAGAGACTTTAATTACCATGTTGTTCCTGCTTGTTATATATAGCCTGGGATTAATTTTGCCATCAATCATTATTGTTTACTGAAAAAAATGCTTCCTGGGAGGGGAACTGAACATCAACAGGGGGCTCAAATATCACTGCCAGATCAACAACTTGTGCCCAAATAAAATCTTTGGTTTGGGGCTATGTATAAATGCATGAATATGTGCCATGCAGTCCCATCCCTATATCTGAGGAAGTGGACTTGTCACATTAAAATATAGCAGTCAGTCTTTAAAGTTCCACATTTTTTACTTCTGGAGTAGAAAGTCTTTCTGTTTGAGTGCTTAAGGACATCTGCCTATAATCATACCACTGAATGGACCCAATCTTGTCAGTTCTCAGAAACTAAACAGAATCATGCCTGGTTGGTACTTCAATGGGAGACTGCCTGGAATAATGAATGCTATAGGATGAGCTGCTATAACTCAGTAGATTGTCATACCTGATTGCACAATGAGGGCTAGAGTTTGAATCCCCACTCTGGCTCTATAGTGCATTTTGTATGACAAACACAGCTACCCGTCCTTTATACTTTGAAGGCTGTCCAGTCCACTTTTGAGGTAAACAAGAAGGGGCTTCCAAGTTGCTCATCCAGAACTTTGTTAGCAACTGGACAGCAGACGCAACGCCTGGTGCGCTCAAAATCTCCGTTTTCCGTCTGCGGATATAAAACAGTCTGCTATTTTATGCAAATTGTTTTTTCTCTATCCCGGTGATGTTATCAAGGGTCCACCTTCCCTGGCCCTTCCTCCTCCATAAGGACACCCTGCTAGAGAACCGCTGGACAGCTCCGTGGCTTAGGCATCTGGTTACAAGTTCGATCCCCCATCCCCACCCCCGCCTCCTTGACAGGGGCTGGACTGGATGATCCCCAGTTCTAAGATGAAGATGATTCCCCAGAAAGGTGCATCTCAATTCTTGCGCCTAACAGCCCAAGGATTTCCGCAAACCCTCTTAAAAATAAACAGAAAGGGAGCGGGAAAGAGACGTCTCTAGACATCATCTGTCGTCGTCCCCCCACCCCTTCCTTCCTCGGCTCCTGCTTGCTGGCTCCCTTTACCCCCAAATGAGAACAAGAAAGGACCCCCCCCGACCCATACAAGCTTTGGGGAACATCTCCCCCCTCCCAGAAGTTCCCCTTCCTTAGGACGGGGTTCGCGCCTCTCCCTCACAAGTCTCCTTCTCCCCGCCTCATAAAAAAGGGAGCTTCTGGGGCTGGGCCAGCGGCGGCCCCTCAGCGAGAAGCAGGAGGAGGACGACGACGACGACCGCGGGGCCGGTCGCCTTGCCCAGGACAAGAAGCCCCGGTGTTTTTTCCCCCTCAGGCTCCTTCTCCCACCGCGGCCCCGGCCCGGGGCGGCCTCGCCGCAGTGCGCATGAGCGGCTGGGCGGCGGAAGGCAGGGCCCGCGAGGAGGAGCCCCGGGAACACCACCAGCGCCGCCGCCGCCGCCGCCGCCACTACCGCTACCGCCACCCTCCTCCTCCTCCTCACTACCCCCCGTCCTTCCTCCTCCTCCTCCTCAGTGTCCGCCGGAGCCGGCTCGGGAGGGGAGCAAGGCCTGCGCGGAGCCCCCACCATGGTGAGAGAGCGCGAGCCCCGGTGCGGTTTCCCCCCCCCCCGACACACACACACACACAGACACACACCGCCCGCTCGCCCGGCGCCTCGGCCTCGCTCTAGGCCGCGGAGGGCGAGGGAGAGGGAAGGAAGCGCCGCCGCCATTGCCTGGCAACGCGCGGGGCCTACTCGCCGGCGGAGGAGGGCAGCCTCCTCGACCGGGCCCCTCAGAGACTGAGGCGAGGGGAGGCCTTGCGAAGCGGGGGGGGGATGGCGGCCGGGGGGGGGGCGGGAAGAGAGAGAGAAGGGCAGGCCGCTGGGCTTCGGGGTCGGGCGGGGGAAGAAGGTCTTTTCCTCCTGGGATGGGGGGTGGAGGACTGTGGGAAGAGAGTAGGGCCGCCTCCGTGGAGGGTTTCTGGGGCTAGAGGCGGGCTGTCAGTCGGTGTTGGCGCGCGCGCGCGTGTGTGTGTGTGAGAGAGGCCCACTTGCATTGAGGACTAGCCCCTTGGCTATACGGGTTGGGAAGGAGGGCCCTGGTCTTTTCGAAAGGGGCTCCTGGAGTTTGCGGGGTGCTGCTTGCATGACTTTTTGCTGCTCTGGCCTTCTTCCCCCGTTGTGCCTCTTGTTCCCCTCCTCCTGGAGGGATCCTCCATGGTCTGTTTCGCTAGGCTTTTGTAGGGCAGAGGTTCCCAACCTTGGGTCCCCACAGGTTCCCCAGATGTTCCCAGACCGCTTTGGCTGGCCAGGATTTCTGGGCATTGCAACCCAAGAACATCTGGGCAGCCAAGGTGGGGAGAGCCAGGGTTGTAGGGTCTCGCCGGCATGTCTGTCTCTTTTCCTATAGGGAGATTCTAGAGGAGGGGAGCTTTGCCCATCAGTGTTGCCAAGAGACCTCTAAGACACCTGCAAAAGGTACCCTCTCTTTTGTTGTGGCAGATAACTCTTCTCAAGTGTAGCCGGTTCCTCAGGCTGTGCTGGGTTGGCAGGTGTCGGACCTTCCAGGTCTGCTTTGCAGCAGGCATTGTGAAAACGACAGTATGCGTGAAGAATGAACTGAAGAATCGGATCGGTACCCAGAAACTGCCTAAGGAGATGGCTGGGGAAAGTGACAAAATGTTGATTGTCATTTTCAACTTCCAGCAAGAACTTATCCAGAGTTACATATATGAGACAGAGAATTAGACTCTGTGTTTGCAGACAGGTTTTTTAATACCCGGTAGTTGCTGACCAGCATCTGTGGGTCACCTAAAAGATGCTCTTACCAAGGGGCTGAGGCCTCCAGCAAACCCAAACGCTTATGCTGTACTGATAACTTTAGACCTTGTGTTTTCTCTCATTCTGAAATAACAGGTAATTCCTTCAGGGACCTCCAGATATCACCTCCTTTCTGTCTAGACATAGGTAATTTGCTACAAAAGAGAAATAAAACATAGTCCCATAATGGTTACATTCAGAAGTCAGTTGGAGAAAATAGAAATGATTCAGGATGTTCTGTTACTCATCTCAAAGTCACAGTGGTTTTACCAGAAACAAAGCAAAAAACAGGAGTGGCTTTGGTATGAAATTGCTCTAGTAGAATATACTGTATCAAGAAGTTAAATTTTATTCGGTTTCCTCTCAGGGACATTATTTTCTTCCCTCTAAATGTATTAAATCAGCATCATACACCTACAGAGATGCTATCATTACTAAATGATGTCACTGTATTCTGGTCTTGTTTACCTTTCACAGAACTGCTATGCTATCATCTGCATTTGAGCACTTGTGTGTGATAGAGTTGTGTGTATGGGTACACACAGATATGTAGAATGAACCCAGTCAGTTGAAGAATAATCTTACAGTCATCTGATGGAAGTGGGATCTAGTCCACAAATACCTAATGCCACAAAAAAGCTTACTTTGAAGTACCACATGATTCTATGCATGTGTGTGTTTCTATTTGTATATTTATTTTTATTATAATATAATCTTAGTACCATTTATATTCAAATATAATCCCCTCTGGTTTCAGTGGGACTTGTCTCCAAATCAGGATGCTTAAGACTTCGATAAACTGACATTATGTAAATCCAGCTGATTCAATGGGTTTCGCTTTTCATTGAGAACAACAGCTGGGTTTAGCCCTACAAGGCACTTTCAAGTAATTGTAGTTAGGATGGAGTTGAGTGGTCCGTTCACATTTGTGTTTCTAATAATAATAATGCTGTTAAGTCAGTTATGGCGACCCGGTCTTTCCAGGGTTCTCTAGGTAAAGGTAAAGGTTCCCCTTGACATTTAATCCAGTCATGTCCGACTCTAGGGCGCAGTGCTCATCCTCGTCTCCAAGCCGTAGAGCCAGCGTTTTGTCCATAGACAGTTTCCATGGTAATGTGGCCAGCGCGACTAGACATGGAACGCTGTTACCTTCCCACCTAGGTGGTACCTATTTATCTACTTGCATTTGCATGCTTTCGAACTGCTAGATTGGCAGGAGCTGGGACAAGCAACGGGAGCTCACTCCGTCGCGTGGATTTGATTTTACAACTGCTGGTCTTCTGACCCTGCAGCACAGAGGCTTCTGCAGTTTAACCCACAGCGCCACCATGCCCCTGGTTTCTACGTTTCTAGGTTGAGAAGACAATTTTATTTATTTAAGATATTTTTTAACCCCACCTTTCTCCTTAAAAAGGACCCAAGGTGGCTTACATCATTAAAAGACAATGCACAGAAGTGGTTTACCATCCCCTTCTTCTGTAAGTGCCCTGGGACTGTGCAGTTTGCCCATGACTACACAGGCTGACTTTTCTCCCTGGAGGCCCATTGGGGAATTGAATTCACAGTGTTTGGCTCTGCCGCCAGAGACCTAAACCACTGAGCTATCCAACCAGCTACTATGATGTGACTAAATTTTAATAGGCAAGTTAAACATAGTCTTTCATTTCCACTGCATTTTTTGCTGTTAGAAATTCAAATAAATGGCAAAAAGATATTCTGGAAAATCTGATAGGTTGAAATGCCCAAAATTTCTTTATGGGTTTTTTTTTCAAAATACAGGACTGCAAATAATAGTAGTTTCAATATTTAAGCCGTATTAATTTAGTTTACTATGTTTACTATTTATATATTATTTTCTTCCTGATGGGATTTAAGCACTTCCTGGTTATTTATTGTCTCAGCAACGTTGTTGAGGCTTTCATTAAAATATCATGTAAGAATCTTAAGGAAGTACAGTGAGTATACTGAAGCTCCTGAACTACTTAATGTGTCTGAATGCATTTAACTTTGGCTTTAAAGTACACACCCAGGATGTTTTGTTAATATTAATTTATCATCTAATTTCGTATCAACACCCAGTTTGTTGGGAAGAGACTAGCACAGTGGAGGATTTATCAAGTCTAAATCTAAGCCCAGTTAAGTGTATTTATGTTATAATTGATGTCTGGAGGCATTATGGTTAGAGAAGTAGGAAAATATTGGATCTTACATTATATATTTTGTAGTGAGAAAAAAAAGGAAAGAAAGAAAACCTGTACACTTTGTAACTAAGATCATGTTTATTACAGGACTCCATTGTTTGTAAACTCTCATTACCTGTAATTGAGGAAAGTCTTGTTCAGGTCTCTTCTCACTTCTTTGTATGATCTTTCCATCTGTGGTATTCATTGCATATCAGTTGTAGCCATCTGTTTGCATTATAGAATTGATGATTAAGAACATAGTACTATGTTGTCCTCAGCCTTCCTTTATAGGTTAATGTGCTGCACTTTTCATGTGGTTACAGATATTTGAATAGATGTCCCACTTGGCTACATCCAGTTGTTAGGCCTAACTAGAACAGACCTACTGAGTCACTAGGATTTATATAAGTGTTAACGTAACGCATCACATTCATTCCATGGGTCTACTGTATTTGGAAGAAACAGTTGAATTTGGCCCACAGAAAGTGATTCAGAGTAGCTAAGGTTGCTGAACTGCACAAAATGTTTGTCCAAAACAGAATTTAGTTCGTTCTTCCTCTCTCCCTGTGACATACACAGACATGATATTGTGTGGAGTGCTTCCCTACCCTCACATGACATCACTAACAAGTGCAGGAGAATGTGGTAAATGACAGCATTATAATGTAGCCACACAGTATAGTAGGAAGTGAAGAAGCGTTAGTATGGCTGTTTTGCAGCAGCCTTTCTGTATTGGCCATAATGTGTAGCGCCACCCTAAAAAATACTCTGACTCATCCATCTCATTAGATATTGTTGGCGTTGGAGTCCTCAGTGTGTCACTTCCTTGAAGCTTTAAAAGAGGTTAGTCTATGCTAGCATGTCAGGCAAAAACAAAACAAAACAAGATAGGCAGGGTATAAATCGAAGAAGAAGAAGAAGACAAAAACACTGTGGCACCTTCAGGTCTAGCTGCTGTATCTTAATGTGAGCTTTTGTGGACAAATCCACTTCTTTGGTTGTTCTTAGTTTCCTACAAAGGTGATCAGAAGGGAGATACACAAGCACTTTTTGCATGCTCGTTCATGTTTACATTGTTTTTTAATCATTATTATTTTATTGCTACCCTCTGCACCTCCCCGACAGAACTTTGTTTAGCTTTCCTGAGTCTCACTCAGTGATTTGGCTGATCTGGTGCAAAAACTGCTCAAATAGAAACTATTGGTGTTGTACACCCACTGTTAAGTGTGTATGGTTTTTTTAAAAAAAATTGGAGTAGATTTTCCTCTATACAACTCTCATGCAATGTCCCCAGACCACGGTTTAGCTTCCCCAAAAGGAAAATAAGTAATAAACTTATATGTCTGTGTGTTCCTTTCTTTCACAGTTACTGTTCTTTTCTTAGTGGTGCCTTGGAGCCTTTGGGAAATCTCTATAAATTTTCTGGGGGCTGCTCTGCTTCCCTATCACAAAGGAACTGGGCAAGTCTGTAGATCAAATTACTGACCATTTCAAATGGCATGGGGAAGCATCACATAGAGTTTATGGGTGATTGAACTGTTTTGTACCTGATTAAGCAGTATTATCTCATAAATGATTAAATAAAAAGAAACTGGGCATGATAAGGATTTTCAAATGGATTATCTATATATCTACCTTAAACTTTTTCTGATATGTTATTAATTACTTGTGAAGCTTAAGTTGCCCTTTTTGGTTCTAAGAGGAAATTAGGTTTCCACCTTGGGTGAGCACGTAAAATCTCAATGTTTTGTTTTTTCATATTTTTGTAGAACAAGTTGAAGTCATCACAGAAGGATAAAGTTCGGCAGTTTATGATCTTTACACAGTCCAGCGAAAAGACCGCAGTGAATTGTCTGTCTCAGAATGACTGGAAGTTAGATGTTGCAACAGATAACTTTTTTCAGAATCCTGAACTATATATACGAGAAAATGTTAAGGGCTCATTGGACAGAAAGAAGTTAGAACAGCTATACAACAGATATAAAGGTGAGTACTGTGTGCTTTTTAATTCTTGCTTGTATTATGTATCTATAGATTCTGGAATCTAGTTGAGAAACCTGCAATTCATTTTGAGCCCAAGTGATCTTTGAGCCCAAAGATCAGTAGGAGGAGAATTGTATATTTAGAAAGATCAAAACTTCTCTATTCTGTGGCTTATGATATTTTGATCCCATTCTTTCTCTAGTGGACTAGTTGGCAGACATATTTCGTCCTGCTGTATTATTTTAACAAACTTGTGAGATTAGGCTGATGGTGATTGCCTGACGCAATTTAGTAATCTTAATGTCCAAGACTAGACTTGAACCAGACCTTCTGGGTCTGACCACCTATACCCTGCTGGTTTTTCAGTGGTGATTTGGGCTACTCTACCCACTTTCCTTAATTTACCGTATCAAAACCAGTATGGTGTCTTGGAATGGCTTGTTTCATGGCCATAATACACCAATGGATCCAGGTAACTAACAGTGGTTACAGTTAATAGATATGTAAGTTCCTGTCCTTGATCGTATGTGCTACACAATATAGAAAATATGCCCTTCAGATCCCAGTGCATGGGAATTGATGTCTGAAAGTGTGTGAGCAACAGTACCCTGGAAGAAATGCATAGACGAAACGTCTTGCCCCTTGGCAAATGACTAACTGCAAAGCCTATTAAGTAAAATGACTTTAACAGCCAAGTCCTTCCCTCTGGATTTGCCTATCCCACTCCCCCAGTCTTGGCACTTTTCTGCAATGGAAGAATGTCCCACTTTCACTCCCACAGAACCTGGGGAAAAAACAGCAATATTACGTTGTATCTGCTGGCCTGGCCTGTGGATCCTCAATTGAGGAAGGGTAAAACCGTGTCTCATTGCATGGAAAAATGTTTATTACAGGTGGCAAGGGGAATTTTAACTGTTAGGATAATCATTCTAAGACTTAATACGAATATGAATATCCCCGCACAGGTGGCATTAACGAGGGTCCAGCTCCATAGGGCTGGACAGTCCACTCACCGATCTGGAGCAGATGCGGACGGCGCGATTCTACAAATGGCTCTGCAGTGCACAATCCACTCACTACTCCTGGCAGGAGGCGGGAGGACAAGCCTTGCTGCAAGGTCGAAGAGTGGCGAGCTGATTGCACGCTGCGGCACCATTGGTAGAATCGCGCCGTCCACATCTGCAGTGGATCGGTGAGTGGACCATCCGGCCCCATGGGGCTGGACCCTCATTAACACCACCTCTGTGGGGATATTTGTATTTGTATACGAATACCCCCATCTCTACTTATGATTGTACCTATGCAAGTGGCAAAAATCCTGTTTTTAGTGTAGTAAAGTGAACTAGAGTAAGCCCATCGATTCAGTGGACATTTTGTGAGTTGACTCCTCCATACATTCTGTTGATTCAAATGTGCGCACTCTTAACTGCAGTGTGCTATGCGAAAGCAAGCCACAACTAGAGTAGTCGCATTTGAATCAATGAAACTTATGGAGAAGTTGATTCACCAAAACTCCATTGATTCAGTGGGCCTACTCTAATGTGATTTACTCTGTGAAGCAACAGGATTGTGGCCATTATATTATATATTTTTTACAACAATGCTATAAGATAGATAAATATGATCTCCACATTGCAGATGGGTGTTTGGGACTGAAAAGGAGGCTCCATAAGAGGTTTCTGGTAAAAATGTGAACTAATAACTTCCTGATTAGTTGTAGTTCAGTTGCTTAGCCTCAAAGATGTATCATGGTCAGACTTGATCTTAATCACTTTATCTCACAACTAGGGTTTCTGGGTGACCGGGAGCTGTGTAGCCTGCCCAAGGCTACACTGGCGAGCTTTACTCCTGGGAGAGCCAGTGGGGAATTAACCCCGGCCGCTGGCTCTGCAGCCAGATAACTGGCTTGTTGAGCTGTCCAGTCAACCATTTCTAGATTAGAGGTTGGAAAGATTACTTTCTGACTACAGCTCCCAGAATCCCCTATCCAGTATCTGAACCAAAAGAGAAACTCCTCAAACATCTCTAGCAATCATTTATCATATACTCTCTATTCCTAGACTGTGTCTTTGACCAAGGTATGTCAAGTGATAAATTCTATTTCTTCTTGGAAGTAGAAATAATTTGCCCATCATACAGAATAGTTGTAACTGCAGGCTGGACAAGAGTTGGGAAGTTTCTTGACACATTCTAAAAGGCTTTGTTAAAGGGGGTTGGATTTGATGGCCTTATAGGCCCCTTCCAACTCAGTTACTCTATGATTCTATGAAAGCAGCTGTCAGGACTGAACACACTTTGGGGTAACAGGTGGGTTTGAATATATGCTGTTTGCCTTGAAACAGTGTGCTAGCTGTATTCCTGTTAGTAGAAATAGATTTTTTTTTTAAAAAGGCACTGGTTTTAATTTATTTTATTTCATTTTAAAACCCCAAGATCCTCAAGATGAGAATAAAATCGGCATAGATGGTATTCAGCAGTTTTGTGATGACCTTGCACTTGACCCTGCCAGTATTAGTGTATTGATCATTGCCTGGAAGTTCAGAGCTGCAACGCAGTGTGAATTTTTAAAAGTGGAATTCATGGATGGGATGACAGAACTAGGGTAAGTGCACAGCTGCCATATGAAAACAGCTCAGTTTTGTGCCTCAAGGTGAGGTTTCTGGCTCTGTAATTGAAGCAACATCTTATTTGTATAGGGAAGTACCTCTTAGACTCTTACCATTTGCTATTTTGCACTCACATCTTTACACATACCCCTCTTGATTTCCTGTTGCCAACATCAGTATCCTCAATTCCACAAACAACATAGTGAAGGGGAAAGTTGGCTTGATTGGCTGGCTGGAATCTTTCCACCTAATCCTATGTTGTGCTGTCTTAATTCAATTCTAAGGTCTGGACCGTATGATGAAATTTAAAAGAATGTATTCAGAATCACAGGATACTCTGATTTCTGCCAGATTCTTTGACTTAAACAGTCTAATTTCTGAAACTGTTTTCAAAGTAAGTTACAGACTAAGTAGACTAAAGCGTTAATATGGGACTAATCCTTCCCCTTCCTGGTTGTGTTTTGTTTTTGTTTTATCGGCTATTATAATCATACTCATTAATTTGACCAAGTGTGTGTGTAAATTTGTATTTTTTATTTATTAAATATAAAAGAGAACAATAGAAATTATTAAATATGACGACTTCCTTACCAAAATAAATATAACATTCTCTTTTGTTCAAGCAACTGTTCGGTCATAAATACATAAAAATATTTCTAAACTTGTGGTGTAACACCCTGACTAATGTGAAGATGCACTTCTTTTTAAAACAAATACAGATGTGACAGCATAGAAAAACTAAAGGCCCAGCTTCCTAAAATGGAACAAGAATTGAAAGAGCCAGGAAGATTTAAGGATTTTTATCAGTTTACATTCAACTTTGCAAAAAATCCAGGACAGAAAGGTTTAGGTATGTATACCAACACTTTTTGATACACAAATAAGTAAGCCATGTAGAAAGGAAGAATCATGGCAAGAGTCCTAAACTATTGCTGGACCTCAGATGTGGTTGTTGCATACTGAAACCAGTTCACTAAGATTCCCAAGTAAATACAGTGGTGCCTCGCATAGCGAACGCTTCGCTATGCGATAAAACCACACAACGAAGGGTTCCGGGCCATCGCTGGAGCGTTCGCTCAGCGATGGCCCCTATGGGCTTTTTTCGCTATGCGATGATCGCGCGGACGCGATCAAAGCATAGCGAACAGCTGATCGGTGGTTCCAAAATGGCCGCCACTAAAACAAAATGGTGACTGCTGTTTTGCCTCGCTAACGAGGCATCCAAAATGGCCGCCGCAATGGAGGAAGCTCGCACAACGGTGAGTTTTAAGTCCATAGGAATGTATTAAATCAGTTTTAATACGTTCCTATGGGCTTTTTTGTTTCACTTAGCGATGGATTCGCTGAGCGAGGGTTAATCCGGAACGGATTAACCTCGCTAAGCGAGGCACCACTGTATATTCTTCTGCAGCAGTATGTCACGGTCTGCATACTGCCCCTGTTCTGCAAGACTGCAAGTGTGCTCTTTTGTGTTTCGTAGTATCATTTTTAAAGTGCCATTCGCCTGGTGACAAACCACCCCTAAAATTTGGAGTAAAAAGCAGACTTTGTCAGAGAATAAAAAACTGCCAAGGTAGAGTCATGGGAGGGGAGGAATGAATTGCACATTTGTAGCTTTTTCTGCATAAGCACCCATTTATTGTGGTGTTGTAGATTTTTGGTGTTTGGGGAAATGGGAGGAGTTTTTAAATTTGATGGTTTGTTTTATTTTATAGACTTAGAAATGGCCATCGCCTACTGGAATTTAGTACTTCATGGAAGATTCAAATTCCTAGACTTGTGGAACAAATTTTTATTGGTAAGCTCAAATATGAATGACGTCATTAGAAACTGTAACATAATAAGTGTTTAGTGTTCGGGAAGCTTTTGCAATCCTCATTATTGCCTGGCTGTTCCTGAAATTAGCCATGTCAACAATTATCTGAAGATAATGGCCTGTGGCTAATAGTCCCAGTAACAGAGAACTGACACTTTTCTTTTCTCAGAACCTTGCTTGAGGTTAAACGTGAGGAGGCAGGATGTGAGCTGGCAGCCAAAATCAGAAATCCCAAATGGCATGTTAAAAGATTAACAATGTTCTACAGCTAGGGAGAAGCCCAGGACCTGCAAACCTAATACAACCATCTAGGTTCCCAGTTTAGCATGAAAAGATTCCATGATCACCTCTTTTCAAAATCCCATTCCCTTCAGAGGGAGACTAGACAGAAAAGAGTAAGCTCGAAGTTGGGAGACCTTCATGGCTAAACCAGGCTTCAATTCATTCTCTTTCCAAGGAGAACTTCCTTGCTCGGCCCATCTTACCCAGTACAACTTATGCTGATTGTTGTTGTTTTGACTTACATACTACCTCATAGTACTGAAGCACACTCTGGACAGTTTGCAACATAATTATGCAAACAGCACTTTATCCCCCAGCGAGCTGGGCACTCATTTTACCAACCTTGATCAATTGGTAGTAGCTCTCCCAAGGTCCTAGACGGAAATGCTGCCTTAGAACTGTGTAAATGGAAATGCTTGGGGTTGATTTGTGCCATGTTGTATGGCAGAGGTGAACATGTGGCCCCCCAAGACTACCTTTGTGGCCTTCCCAAGTCAGTGCAGGAATTGGATATCTAGTTGCTTCTAACCACCCTGAGCCATGCTTACGACAACAGGTGTTATATAAACCAAATCCAAAATTTCAGGTCTCCCCTCTGTGTTTCTGGGCCCAGTGTGGCTGTGGCAAGGGATGACAGGGAAATGGTGATCTCTACAGGTTCCCTCTGCTTTTCATGGAGCTACAGCCTCCATGTCCATGGGGGTCATGCGGACACAGCGATGTATCTGTTTCTGATAGTGTGATTTCCCTTAAACAGGAACATCATAAAAGGTCTATACCGAAGGATACCTGGAACCTCCTGCTAGATTTCAGTGCGATGATAGCAGATGACATGTCAAATTATGACGAGGAAGGTAACATCGCTGTCTGATCCGTAGCTGATCTATTTGTGCAAGGGCACCTCTCTTTCGCACCAGCCCTTCAGGGAGGCTTCTTCCCCAAGCGGTTCTGCTTTTGCCCAGTTTATGCTGCCAGAACCTTCGGTACTTTCCTGGTAGCCTTCTTTTGTATTTGTTCATTTGCTGGTACTCTGAGATGCTTTGTTTTAATTGTGAAGGGCACAGTGAGCCTGCAACAGAGAGTTGTTTATCCAGCCTTTGAAAATAAAGCCACTCCTTTTGTGCAGATACTGGGCACAATCCAGGAGTCAACAATCAGAGTGATCATTGTCACAGAGGCTGACCATGACGTGCAGCCGTGGTTATTCTAGAGGTGAGCAGCCTCTAGATGGAAGTAGCTGTTGTATTTTGATCTTTACAGAAGACAGAAAGAGAGGGAAAATCCTGACCCTGTGTCTTCTGTTGAATATTTTTTCTGTATTAGGTAAATCTGGTTGCCTTATTAGCAACCACTGTTGAGACACATATCCTTTCATGCCCCTCCCCAGTTGATTGAAATTAATTTATATTTTTAAAATGATGTTCCTTCATATCATTTCCTGCCCTGCTCCTTTCTCCAGACTTGGTGTCTGCAGTTTATTCAGCAGTAAATGGCAGGGTCTCAATTTGTGTGTTTTCCCTTTCCTTCTCTATTCTACATGTGCCAAAGGGAAAAAAGAAACTTCATAGTCCAACTCCAGCTAGTTCTAGGCACTAAGGCAGGTTGTTTTCCAAAAGACTAAAGACCAGAGGGAGGTACAAGAAAGAAAAGAACATCCGGAATGGATTCCAACAGATGAGAAGATTGGTTATTGGTATCTTGCCACCAAATTTCTGCTGGACAGGACTGTAAAGAGTTGGAGGGATTAGTATTTTTTGAAGAGCATTTAGATAAATGTTAGAATAAATTGGGACTGATTGGGAGGTAGGAGAATCTCTATTCAGGTGTTGAATTAAGTAAACACATGCAATGATGAGAGCTTAGCCTTAGAGTCTCTTCATACAGGAGACATCCCAAACAATAAGGTCTAAGTTGCAGGGCCCTTTTTAGGATTATTTAGATAATGTTTGAGAAGTGCTCTGAACACTTGAAATGTGCTGTCTAAATGCTTGTTTTTCTGGGTTTTTCTCCATTTCTTGGAAGCTTTGCAAAGGGTTAATAATTCACCTTCTCTCTCGGTCCTTTTTTCTCCTAGGAGCATGGCCAGTTCTTATTGATGACTTCGTGGAATTTGCACGCCCTCAAATTGCTGGAATAAAAAGTACAACAGTGTAGTGCTAAATGAACCATCTAGAATGTACATAGTCTGTACAAATAAACATAATGGGGAAAAACTGCGCAGTCAATTTCTGACGACTGGCTGAACAGGACTGAAGACCAATCCTCAAGAAATAAAGGCTGAGGGTTGAGGCAAGCTTTTAAGGATAGACCTTGGACCATATCAGACCATGGGTGATTTGGGCTTCTCTCCTAGCCTGAGCCATCCTTGCCCATCTGAAAACTCCAGCATAACGGATCTCATCCTTTTTCTTTTTTTTTTAATGGAGCACCCAAACCACTTTCCATAAACGTTAAATGTTTTTGGATGGTTCTTTTGAAATTTCTGGTTCCACCTAAAGCTTCAAAGGTCAGCATTGCAACTTGGTTGTTTTATTTTTAAAAAGAAGGAAAGATCTTCAAGTAACATACTTTTGGGCTAGCTGCAAAGACTACGTTGAGACGATCCAAGAACAATGATACGTGGTTTCCTTATCCTCTGTTTACAGCTATTGTCAGTGTGAGTGACATGTTATTTTCTTTGCTCTTATTCAGAGCAATTGTCAAAACCAAGCCCTGGATTTTTCCCTCTGCTCAACATCAGGCTACCTAGTTGTACAGGTGCTTGACTGGATGCTGTGGAAATGCAGCACTGATACTGAGCACTTTCAGAGGTGCTTGCATTTTAATAATTGAGTCAGAAACACTGGGTGCCTCTTGTTGAGTGTTGGATCCTCCTTTAGGACTCCACTACCTGGGCCAGGTGAGGAACCTGGAGTGTCCACTTCTTTTCTCACTCTAAGTGTGGCTTCCTACGTCCACCAGCACTTTGGCCCTGATCACCGTATTTCTTTACAATATCGCATATGATGTATCAAATGGAAACAGGTTGAATCTGGAATGCCTGTGTCCATGTCAACTGATAACAACCTAACATCTCGGTAGCCTGCCTCAGAATTTCATTGCATCATACTCTTGTCTGGTGGTTGTCAAGAATTTCAGGAATTTCGGGGCCTATTTCTTCAACACTCCTTGGGGTTTGTTGGGTTGTGCAGTGTCTATCGTATAACTCTTAGCTGCGCCTTTTCAAAAATGTTCGTTAACTGTTTCAAGGTGGACAGAGCTAGGGTGAAGTTGGCCAAGCTGTTTCTTATATCCAATGAAGGCAACATTACAAAATAAGTATCAGCAGGTTTAATTTAAAACGTAAATAATAGGCTGCTCACAAATGCTCCTAGAGCAATAAAATTTTGTGGCATTAAAAAAGCTCATCTTCCTGTTGAGGAAATCCCTGTCCATTATTCCTAGTTCAGTTCTGCTGAAATGTTAAGGCTTGAACACTGTGCCGAATTTTTAATGTTTGTTTCACAATGTAAAATTCTTGATTAGGGTTAAGGAAGGATTTTGATTGTGGGTATGAAATAACAATGAGTGTGATAACAAATTTTGCAGGCATGATGACTTGAGCGATGCAATACAAATCTTTATGATGTTGGTGGTACTTCTATGATAGTGTCATTCATCAGTGATGGGTGAATCTTTTATTCTCTTAACTGCCTCCCTTTGTAGTTGCCAAAGGGAGGCACTAGAAGTTTAATGAGGCACTAGTACTGTATATACTTCAGGAGTGGGCATATAGGACTGCAGGCGTGATATATGATGAGGAATTCAGCAGAGGGCCACAGAACACCCACCCCTGGTATAGATGGAAAGCTATGTGTACAAGGGTTCCTCATACATAATAGTATCAGTGACAGCATGGCTGTATTGTTAACAGTGGAGATTTTGCTTTAGTGAAGCTCCTGTCCCAGAGTTTGAGCCAGAATTTAGAAATCCATCTTTCCCAAGTGTATAAATTATATCCAGCACAATCCAATTAAACTGATGAAGCACTTACAGTGGGACAGACTTAAGTTTGTCCTTGACTCTTCCATTGACTTCGGTGGAACCATGTGCTTAACTTTGGCTGGATAAGAGCCAGCCCCAGTGCAGGTGTAATGTTGATCAATCTCCTTAACAATGTTTAAAATATTGTGAGCATCCTGGAGATTTCTGTTTTCAGCCTAAATTACCTTTGGCTTTAGATTTCCACAAAGGTTAATGCTAACTATGGTTACCTTTAAATTGGGATTGAGTCTTAAAATGAGGGACTCATTTCCACACAGCTTGATTCATGTCAGCCTTGGCCCAGATGTCACACTATGTGACATAGTTGAAGCTTTAGTAAGAGGAAGAATTGGCCTTGGAGATCTCTCAGTCTTTCAACTACGATTAAAGGACTGGGAAAAGTTGCATTTGTACTGGGCCGCTGTGTGTTTAGTTTGCCACTACATTTGTGTCCAATGCACAAAATCCAGCTGTTTACTTTGAAGTGTGGTTTTATTGTGTTTTTATATGACAGAAGCATTCAAAATGCCTTCTAGCTGTAATGCCATTTTAACTTCATCAGTAGTAGTTTTTGTTGTTGTCAAGTTCCTCCTTTTTTTAAAAAACGATCATTTCACAGAGGTAACAGGAAATTTCCCGTCCAGGTTGTTTAAAAATCCTCTTTTAATATTCAGGAATGAGACACTCAGATCTGGCATTAAGTAGTGTCTCATGATGGATGGTTCATTTCCCCCCCCATGCAATTAATTAGGTACACACGTACAAATACAATTTTAGAAAGCAACCTTAAGTATTAAATTGTTAAGCTTTTATTTCAAAATTTGCGCGAGGTTGTCAGAAAGGTGCCTCCCTGTTTCCTAGCAGTGCCCTTTTGAAAAACATTCTGCTTGTATTAATTTAGGAAACCACTGGATGAAACTGAGAATCTCTCTTCAGCTGCTGCAACTGGCAAAGTCAAATATATTGATTTACTGATTTGTTCTTTTCTCTCTCTTGTGTAAATATCAATGGAGACTTGAATTATGAAAATTCCACAAGGCGTGTGTGTGCTCTTTTGTCTTATGAAAATTTTGGGTACAACTTTCTCAGAATGAGTCATTTGATGTATGCTGTGTATTTTTTGTGTTGGCTGTCTTGTTCTTTTGAGTTTTAATGAGATGTACTGAATTCTATCCCTGTGCAGAGATTTGGGGCATAAATGCCAAGCTGTTCTTGTTTTTTTTTTTAAGGTTATTCCTTTTGCAGTGTTGAGGCCTTTTCAACAAAATGGATCTTGCCATCATTTTGGTACTACACAATTTATAATTACTGTGTAATTATAAAACTACATTACATAATGCATTGCTGTCTTAAGTAGCAAAGAAACGAAAGTTATTTGTGTGATTACATCTTTGTGTTTTTAAGGAAAGGGTTCAGTCCCTTCCAGGCACAAGCTGGCCCCTATCTTCAGTAGCTTGTGTGCTATCAAAGCCATGCTTGACTGGACTGAGTGTAGATGCAGAAGTACTTGGCCAGATGATGGTTTCCTTCTGAATGTAAATGCCTGGTTCCAGGAAAGACTCAGAAGTGCTCAGACATGTATGCCCATATGTATGTGTGTGAGAACATATTTTATTTAAAAGTTGTGAATTCAATACCTTTTTAGGTTGATTTTATTAATAAAAACAATCCAAGCTTTGAACTGGCAGTAGGCTTCCCCTTTTTCTTCTTTGTCAAACATGAGAAAAAGGAGTGAATACTTACAAAAATGTGAAACCCTAATATATGGGCTAAAACTATCCAACGACACAGAACCCTTGAGAATTAAGATTTTATTTCAGTCTTGCAATTGGCATTGGTCTGTAAGTTAAATGGTCACTCCTCTAAACCAGAGGCAATAAAGCTCTGGCCGATTTGTCATGGTGGAAACTTTTCATGGATTATTTGATTTAAAAAGTTTTTTTAAATATTTTTAGAAAAACATGACAAGGAAGGAGACGAGAGTAACAGCATCATGTTTGCTATGTACTGTAAAGATTGTGGTTTGCACAGCAGAGGAATTTATTCCTAGCTATGATGCATTGGTTTGAAAATTCTGACTTTTGTACCTCCATGTTTAATGTGGTTGGTCCAAAGCCTACAATATATGACTCTTGAAACAACTTGTTAAATAAAGTAACTTATTTCTTCACAATTGTACTGTGATATCACTCTAAAGGAGATTTTGTATATCTACTGTATTATATATATAATCTTGCCTCTATACCTATAAACAAAAAAACACAGTTGGCTAGATAGCTTGGTGGTTTAAATATCTAGTTGCAGAATCAGAAGTTGGGAGTTTTGTTCCCCACTGTGCCTGCCTCCTGCAAGTAACGCCAGCCTGTGTTGCCTTGGGCAAGTAGTGGCACAGTCTTAGGATAGCTCCAGAAGAAGGGAATAGGAAACTATCTAGAAACCCCTGAAAAGGGTCACCGTAAGTCAGAATTGACCTGACAACACGATTATTAAACAAAAGGGCGTTCTCACCCATTCTCTATTTCAAACATGTATTTTTGTAGGCCATTTCTTGAACAAGACATTTGTGTCAATATCATTTCAGACCTTACAAACCAGGGTCTGTGTGGACTGCCTTCTAGTGGAGGACTGGACAAAGGCAGAAGGGTGTGAGAAGAAATACCCAGGGTATTACAGCCTAAAGCTGGGTCCTATTGTAAGGAGAAAGATGGGGGGGGGGGAATAAATAAATACAGTACATTCTTACTCCCAATAAACCAGCACCACAAGAGGTACTGAGGAAAAACATACAAAACCAGGAAACTATCTGTCTTTAACTTGGCCACTTACAGAAAACCTCAGTATGTACACATTTAAAATTGCTTTGGGGGAAAATACAAGTCATTGGTGTAAAACAGAATTTATTACAAATAGTGATGGTAGAGGAATGCAGCCCATGCTAATTATATATGCTGTGTGTTTTCATCAAGCTGGATGGACCCCCTGTATGTTATTCCAGATGTTATTCCTTGGGGTGTAAGTATTTTGGCCATTACTTGCTTCTTGCCAGAGAAGAAGACCAAAAACCCAAGGGGCTAACAATGACTTTCATAACCTAAGTTTCTCTGCATGTCTGAAACTCCTAAAAACTGGGGACAAGGAGGAGCAGAGAGCCTCCTTCCTTAGAGATGGAAAAGGCCTGTTCTCATGGAAAGCAATCGAAAGCACTCATGTTTGGCATCCAGAGATGCAGCCCAGATAGTGCATAAACATCAGCAGCCCAAACCAAAGCTGAGTCACCAGTATTATCTTCCAATGCAAGGACTGTTAACGCTTACATTCTCAAAATGATTAGTGACATGAATGGGAAAATCACCAGTTTGCTAATTCCCACATCATCTAATGGACTACCTCATAGGTACCCCAAGGCTTTTAGTTTACAAGACCTGAGCAGGATTGTTACTGACAGGCCCTTTTGGAGGTAATGAAATCATAGAGGCACCAGAAGTTGGAAGCTACTAGATGGTGCATAACATCGAAGCAGTATATGTTATCTGGAGGACCATCCTACTGAAGAAGCAAAAATAGCTGAGGAGCGTGTGGCTACTGCCCAGCTCTCTCCAATGACTTTTGGCGGAACCAAATGGACTAGAATCCTCTGAGGAGACCAGCAGATTCCAAGAGGTACACACCAGTGTGACGTATTACGTGCACCAACCAAAGAAGGAGAGAGTAGCAATTTAGCAGCATAGGGATGACCCGAAGGGCAATCCATAGGGCTTTGGCCTTATTTCTGCCTTTGTAAAATTTAAGCTATATTGTACATATCCACTGTACATGCATACCTGTAAGGGCTTAGATAAACAATAGTTAAAAATTAGATCCAGTTGCTGTACAACCCATTTTGATGAAACATGAAGAGCTCTCTCTATCTTAGAGGAGTAGCTGCACTTGCTCTGGACTCTCGGCTAAAGTCACCACCACAAGAAAACAGTCTTCAGGGCCATGATTCTGAAGCACCCTGGCGCCAGGGGGACACCAAAGTGCATGTGTGGGGACTTTAAGATCACACTTGGTACCCATGTAGTCCTTTGGTGTATTATCTGAGTTGAGGGGGTTGTAGCTCTCAGGAATATACATAGCTGTGGTTTCCTAAAGGTCTTGTCTTCCTGTCTTGCCGCCTAGAGTGGTCGCAAGACCAGATAGGCAGGATATAAATTGAATGAATGAATGAATGAATGAATGAATGAATGAATGAATGAATGAATGAATACAGACAGACAGACAGACAGACCCTGGCGATTGCAGCTGTTATGACGTGTTTGCCTTTGGACCAGATGTTAATTCATAAAAAGCCTTTTTTGCTTTCCTAGATGTTACACTGGCCCTCACACAGTGCCACCTGCAGAGAGTGAATGCTTCCAAGACTACTTCTGTGGAAAAAACAACATGGATCTTGTAGCACCTTAGACACAGGGCAGAATGCGGTCCATAAATATGGAGCACAAGACGTTGACATCCAGAGCGTTCTCTGTTGCTCTTGCCATCTCTGACTTGTAATGGTCACTCCATTGCAGAAAAAGAGAGGGGTGTTGTGTTTGTACATAGAGTTGGGGAATTCCTCCTTGCACAAGCAGCGTGAGAAGAGGAACTTTGCGTATCCACTACCAACCCTTCTTTTGGACCTCATCCTCATAAAACTAGTGGTTGCCCCAGTCTATACACAGATCTTACATTTACCTATCCTCACCGATAGGTAACCTGCCAGATCTGCTTCCCATTTGTGTCTGTGGTTTCTGACAGGTCGTGCATTTTAGCTGGATGGAGAGTTATATATTCAAAACAAAAAACAGGCTAGCTCTCCATAAATTCACAGCAACTGCAGGTGCTTGTATTTTGAATCACGCTTTAATGATGCTAGTGATTGTTTCCGGAACCTTGCTGGGGAGAGACTGGAAATAAAGTGTGCATTTGTGTATAAACCTATCCCTATACATTTATTTCAGAATTTAATTGGCCAGAGAAGGGAGAAGCATCTTTCCACTTGGATATAGCTTTCTGCAGAGCACTGTGGGACCAAATGAAGATCATTCAGAGAGCTGAGTTACTTACTAGACAGAACATACTGTATTTTTTCCATGTATAAGACTATACTTTTGTCTAAAATCTTTAGACAAAAAATTGAGGGTTGTCTTATACAGGGAAGTTGAGGAGAGAACAAAAACAAGTGAAGGGGAAAGCAGGGATCAAAGTGATCTTGCAGGGCTTTGATCCCTGCTTTCCCCTCCACTTGCTAAGCCGTAGCAAAAGGAAAGCAGGGATCAAAGCGCTGCAGGATATCTTTGATCCCTGCTTTCCCCTCTGCTTGCTAAATCCCATGGGGTTTAGCAAAACGAAGAGGGGAAAAGATCAAATCCCTTGGATGTATAAGGGAGAAAGGGATCAAAACGATCATGCAATCACAGGATTGCTTTGATCCCTTTCCCCCTCCTTTTGCTACGCCCTGTGGGGCTTAGCACGAAGGGAGAAAGCAGGGATCAAAGTGATCCTGTAGCGCTTTGATCCCTTTCCCTCTACACTTGCTAAGCCCCACTTAGATTTCTTAATTTTGGGCTAGAAAAATAGGGGGGCGTCTTATACATGGGGGCATCTTATACATGGAAAAATACGGTGCTTTCTGCCTGTTGAAACACTCAGGGTTGCGAGCTATCCAACTGAAGGTGGCAGATACGTCATCTCTCCAGTTCCTTCCTTTACTTCTTCTGTCTGTGCACAGAGGCTACGCAGGGCTCACTTAACCTGCAATTAATTCTCCGACAATAAAGAGGCCAAGCTGGTTAAAAGTCCAATGTTTTAATCAATAAATATAATTTCCATAAATTTCTGTAGAACAAATTACTGACATAGCAATACAAGTAAGCACACTATATTAAACTCTGATGCCACAGAGCATCTAAAAATGATGGCAGGATGGCCACGGTGCCTGCAGTCAAGATTTTGGGGTGCCAATTATTGCTGTGACTTCCCAGTTGGCAATGATTCCTTAATGTCTACCTCTCACTAGTCTGAGACGTAGCCAGCTCTGAGGGAGTGTGTTGTTGTTCCTTGCAAGAGCACCAGCCTGGGTTCCTTCCAAAACTGGAGAGCAGCACACCCGATCTGGCTTTTGTCCCGGACAGAGATGCAAGATGGCTCCTTCATGAAGCGAAGGGCAGAAACAATCCGCAGGACCATACATCAAACATGTTATATGACACAGTCTTTGGTATATTAGAGATCATGTCTTTCCTCTCAGAAACTCTTGGTTCAAAAATAAAATATTTCACGGATTCTTAAAAAAGGTGTTTGTACATCTTCTCTCACATAGGTTAAAAAAAGAGGGGGGGCACTTCTCCCAGGCAATAATGATTCACTTGAAAAAAACTTGAGTACAAATAATTATTACTATTGATTCAGTTGGATTTTCTTGAAATCCAAATTTGCCCCTAATCCAGATAATGAATGGTAAATCTCACTGAAATAAAGGTTGGTTGCAAAACGGTATACTTGTTTACTCAGGAGTAAATCCCACTAGCTTCAACGGAGATTGCTTTTACAGGTGCTGAATTAAAAGCCTTAACTAGGATTCACTGCCTCTGGACTAGGGCCAGAAGGAATTTATAAATAATTTGCTGTACACTTCCACAACATCTTACTGGGTACCTCTGTGTACATTTTAGCAACAGATCATTTATGCTGTATTATTTATCTGTTGTTCTCGTGGCAATAAGTATGAAACAGTTGACAAGCAGAAATGTAACATTCTTAAAGCAATGGCAATTTCTAATTTACTGGTTGTGTTATCCCACTGCAGTCTTTTCTATACAACACACCCTCTAATGTAAAACCACATTTAAAGGCTTCAAGGTACACAACCTTCTCTCCTTTTCCAGCAGACTGTATTTACACTGCAGATACCTATTACTGTAGACATGATTTCTCCTCAGGAAACCCTGCAAGTTCTTGCTTTTATGAGGGCTGGTAATAGAGAATTCTTAGTACTTCTGTGACTACCCACAAGGTTGCTATTGGGGCCGTGACAGTTTTCAGCTGCAGCTTCATCACAACCGTAATATGTGGTACAGCTTAAGACCCTTGCCTCATCCAGTACTGTCCTTTTGACACTGAATGGTAGCAGCATTTGGAAATTTCCACCAGAGGATTTCCCCCCAACCTTTCTTGGAGATGGCAGAAACTTTAGTATTTAGTAGCCAAAATTACCCACAAAGATCCACACTGACCTGATCAATGGGCAATGGGAAGATTCTGTATAAACACAGGCTGAGTCATGGCCTTCAGCATCAGAGGCAAGATATGGCCTGTGCACACTCTAAGCCTCAAATGTGCAAGCAAACATGTGCACCAAGCCAAGATTCAGATGTCAATAGTGCCCTCGGAATTCACACTCTTCTCTCAAGAGAAGAAGCCACCGAAATAACAGCAAACACTGAAATAAACAAGTGAGCATGCTGATGAGTCCAAGGAAGGAAGCTAAATATTGAAAAGGGGGAACAAACAATACAGGAGAGCATATGAAAAAAGGCTAAGCCTTGTCGGCTTCAACAGAACAGATAAAAATCTGAGGGAGTTGCCCCTTTCTGGTATAATTCTATTTTATGAAGATTACCCTAAAGTAGGAAATAATGAGGTTGTTTTCATGGGTTTCTACCGGATACCTGAGCAACTACCGTATTTATGAACTCAGTAAACCAATGGGCTGGGGTTGTCTGAGATCATCTTAACCACACTTGAGGACTGCATTTCACAGAAAACAAAGATGGAGAAGAGTTTAAGAAAAACAACCTACAAAAGACCAGACTTCACTGACCATTAAAAATTAAACTCAGAAAACTCAACCAGGCCAGAAATTCCATCAGCTACCTTCTTTTGGCTGGCTATGAAGTAGTGGTGTGCGAATTTGTATTTTTATTTATTTATTTATTTATTTATTGGACTTATATACCGCCCCATAGCGCTACAAGCACTCTCCGGGCGGTTTACAATTTTTTAATTATACAGGCTACACATTGCCCCCCCCCCCCAGCAAGCTGGGTACTCATTTTACCGACCTCGGAAGGATGGAAGGCTGAGTCAACCTTGAGCTGGCTACCTGGGATTTGAACCCCAGGTCGTGAGCACAGTTTTAGCTGCAGTACAGCGTTTTAACCACTGCGCCACGAGACTCTTTTTGGAGCACAACTCCTAGAATGCTCTAGGCATTGGCCACTGGGAAGGGGAATACTGGGAGTTATAGTCCAAAAACCACACATCTGCAAATCTCTGCTGTAGTGCTTTCCAAACTTGGCCCCCCAAATGTTTATGGACTACAACTCCCAGAAATCCTAGCCAAGTCAGCTAGTGTTAAAGGTTTCTGGGAGTTTAGTTTGAGAACATCTGGGAACCCAAGGCTGGGAACCACTACTCTGTTGTAAACATTTTAGCACTACAAAATGGAGCTTTCATTTGATGTGCTTCTCTTGTTACAAAACACCCCTTGCACCAAGAATTTGGAAATAATTCTGAAAGCATCTTATATCTCGCCCTCAATACATCATTTAAATTCAGTTAAATGTAAATATTAAAATCTGTCGAGCGATTTTAAGGTAAACCAGAATTGCCCTGACATTCTTTTTCCAACTGGGTACCTTGTATGGTCTTTAGCAACAAACAATGGATGGAACCCAAATAAATCTATAGGTAGGTAGAAGGCTATCACCAGAAGCCCTATTCAAGGGAGTTGAATAGAGAGACTTTAGCCCTACCTTGCCAGTCAGTATCTCCACATGAAGGAGGACAACCCAGAGGAGACCATCTGCTTATAGGGGCAGCTTCTCCTTGTGACTGGGGACCTTCATCTTGCGGAACTCCCAACCTCATGGAGTAATTACATGCATAACAGTTTTCCTCCCCAACTGATCCTGTCCCCAAGGAAACAACAACAGAGAAGGCTATAAATCTCTCCCCCCCCACCTCTTGCTTTCACTTATTTGAATGCCTGAATTCAGCTTAAGAAGCAATGGGAATGAAGCTACGCACAAGAAGTAACAGATCATTGAGTATTTGAGTGCAGCTGCTACTTCTTCTGGACGTTTTGCATAATGATGGTGGCTGAATCTAAGGACAGATGAAGTCAGAATTTTCCTCCACCAACAATTCTGCATTCTAGAGGAGAGCCATGGACCTTCATGTGTGGAACAATGTGTAAAATTGGAACCAGTTTGGTAGCTCAATGAAAGCAACGGGACCTAACCTAAATCCAATCGTTAATCCCCACTGCAGTTGCCCTACTGAATCAATGGAATTTACGGTTCTAGTCTAATTTGGACTAACAAATAGATTTAGGCCAAAGTCCTGTTAATTTCCATGAGTCTTCAATAACTCAGTTATGTAGTTCTTCTGAAGTGCATATCCTATACTTGTTAAGAAGGACAAGGTCTGACTATGGAAAGTTGCTGGACGAAAACGGCTTTTTCCTTTCTGAGTAAATTTGCCAAGAAGGCTGAATCTGTTGGAAGTCAAATTTGCAGGAGGAATCTCCGAAGTTTGTTAGCAATTCTAAAAATACAGGAGCCAGTATCCTGTCACTCATCAGAAAACCGCAACAGTTCCACCAGTAGAATGTTTCATCCCAACCCTGCTGGTGCTGATCTCTAATTTGTAGTAATGCAAGCCAAAGACCTTCACGGATTGCTGCCTTGTCGTGGTGAAGTGGCTGGAGTAATTCAGAGAAGCTAAGGGCTATGCCGTGCAGGGACACCCAAGACGGACAGGTCATAGTGGAGAGTTTTGACTAAACGCAATCCAACTGAAGCAGGAACTGGCAAGCCACTTCAGTATCTTCACCAAGAAAACTCCATGGGCAGAAAAAAAGGCTAAAAGATATGACGCTGGAAGATGAGCCCCTCAGGTTGGAAGGCGTTCAACATGCTACTGAGGAAGAGCGGAGGACAAGTAGTTCCAGAGCTAATGAAGTGGTTGGGCCAAAGCTGAAAGGATGCTCAGCTGCGGACACGCCTGGAAGTGAAAGGAAAGTCCGATACTGGAAAATAATAGAAAAGCAACATTTTGTGCAAAGATAGACACGATAAAGGACAAAAATGGTAGGGACTTAACAGAAGCAGAAGACATCAAGAAGACGTGGCATGAATACACAGAGGGATTATACCAGAAAGATCTGGATGTCCCGGACAACCCAGACAATGTAGTTGCTGACCTTGAGCCAGACATCCTGGAGAGTGAAGTCAAGTGGGCCTTAGAAAGCCTCGCGAACAACAAGGCCAGTGGAGGTGATGGCATTCCAATTGAACTATTTAAAATCTTAAAAGATGATGCTGTTAAGGTGCTACATTCAATATGCCAGCAAGTTTGGAAAACTCAATATTGGCCAGAGGACTGGAAAAAAATCAGTCTACATCCCAATCCCAAAGAAGGGCAGTGCCAAAGAATGCTCCAACTACTGTACAACTGCACTCATTTCACACGCTAGCAAGGTTATGCTCAAAATCCTCCAAGGTAGGCTTCAGCAGTAGGTGGACCGAGAACTCCCAGAAGTACAAGCGGGATTTCGAAGAGGAACTAGAGACCAAATTGCTAACATGTGCTGGATTATGGAGAAAGCCAGAGAATTCCAGAAAAACATCTACTTCTGCTTCATTGACTACGCAAAAGCCTTTGACTGTGTGGACCACAGCAAACTATGGCAGGTTCTTAAAGAAATAAAAGTGCCTGACTACCTTATCTATCTCCTGAGAAATCTGTATGTGGGACAGGAAGCAACAGTTAGAACTGGTCATGGAACAATGGATTGGTTCAAAATTGGGAAAGGAATACGACAAGGTTGTATATTGTCTCCCTCCTTATTTAACTTATATGCAGAACACATCATGTGAAAGGCTGGACTGGAGGAATCCCAAGCCGGAATTAAGATTGCCGGGAGAAATATCAACAACCTCCGATATGCAGATGATACCACTCTGATGGCAGAAAGTGAGGAGGAACCTCTTAATGAGGGTGAAAGAGGAGAGTGCAAAAAAAAAAAAAAAAAAAGGTCTGAAGCTCAACTAAGATCATGGCCACTGGTCCCATCACCTCCTGGCGAATAGAAGGGGAAGATATGGAGGCAGTGACAGATTTTACTTTCTTGGGTTCCATGATCACTGCAGATGGTGACAGCAGCCACGAAATTAAAAGATACCTGCTTCTTGGGAGGAAAGCGATGACAAACCTTGACAGCATCTTAAAAAGCAGAGACATCACCTTGCCGACAAAGGTCCACATAGTCAAAGCTATGGTTTTTCCAGTACTGATGTCTGGAAGTGAGTGCTGGACCATAAAGAAAGCTGACCGCCGAAGAATTGATGCTTTTGAATTGTGGTGCTGAAGGAGACTTTTGAGAGTCCCCTGGACTGCAAGGAGAACAAACCTATCCATTCTAAAGGAAATCAACTCTGAGTGCTCAAACTGGAGGCTCCAATACTTTGGCTATCTCATGAGAAATCTCTCTGGAAAAGCCCCTGATGTTGGGCAAGTGTGAAGGCAAGAGGAGAAGGGGACGACAGAGGATGAGATGGTTGGATAGTGACATTGAAGCTACGAATATGACTTTGACTCAACTTCGGGAAGCAGTGGAAGACAGAAGGGCCTGGCGTGCTCTGGTCCATGGGGTCACAAAGAATCAGACACGACTTAACAACTAAACAACAACAAGACAGAGATGGCACCGTTGCTTTAAATGGGTGTTTTGCACACACACACAAGGTTACTGGATTCCCCCTGATGCAAATGACAAGGAAGGACGACCTGCTTTCAAAACACTGTTCCACAGCATGTTTGCTGCAAACAGGATACCATCCATCAGGTTTAAGTCAAAAACACTGCTCAGCAGGAAGGGAGAAGCAGGGCCATCGTCCAAAATCAGTGTGTGATATTTAGAACAGCCGGGCCAAAATAAGAAGAGGGTTGCCACAAACCTGGGCGTATTTCAGTAGACTGGGGCTGAAATAAAGAAGACTGAGCCACCTGGAACCAGTCCGTGTAAGTGCCCACAGACATAAAAACACTGCCCCTTATTCAGATGACAACATACAAGTTATGTAAGGGAGGCAACAGTAGATAATGCTTGTTTGACATCGAGTTCAAGTACTGAAGTGATTTTTAGGGCTTATTCTGCATCTGAGAAAGTGGACTGATGGAAACGCAAGACACTTTCCTTTTCTTGAGTTTCCTCAACAGTTACTGTCCAGTAACTAACTGGATCTGTCCATACTGGCTGTTTGGGGTGAATTGGGCTACAAAGGGTCTGTTGAGGTTGTATGGGGGGGGAAGGAGTGATGGGCCATTTGGAGCACTCCTCCTGTTGGAAGAGCAAATGACATCTTGTGGCCTGGATCAGCTTTCATTTAAGTGCTTCCCCCTGATCATCTGTGGAGGATCAAGGAAAGTTAAATTATTTATTTATTTATTTATTTATTTATTTATTTATTTATTTATTTATTTATTTATTTATTTATTTATTTTTATTATTATTATTATTATTATTATTTTTATTATTATTATTATTATTATTATTATTATTATTATTATTATTATTATTATTATTATTACGTTACTTTTCTCTCCCTCTGTCAGTGCTGTTCCAATTTTTCCCTTCCCGCCTCTCTGTTGCCCTTCCCACAATGGCAGAGGCTGCTATCTCTCCAGTCTAAAGAAGGAACATGCCAAAAAGAATACATGCTGTACTGATGGTTCCAAAAGGTGTGTGACAGCTCTTAAAGGGGAAGGATGCTCATTTTAAGTAGATACACTTGTGGACAATATTTTCCCCACTTCAGACTGCACCCCCAGCGATCCATATACCATATCTATATGCCAGTGTGGACAGGCCCATTGGCTCAGTAGTGTTACATAGGATTAATTTTACCTCCAATTCCTACATTCTTGGTTCTTTTTGCTATGCAGACTAGAACAAAACCAAAATACACAAGTTACCAAAATACACAAAGATTATTCTTTTCTTAAAAACGAAATTACAAAAGTATTATTTGTGATCCAGTAGAAAAAAGATTTGCTCCAATTCCATTTGACTCAAGTCCTGTTGATCATGCAAAGACAGAATGGTACAATGAAATAAAAATATTTTGTTTTCTTTCTTTCTTTTCAGATAAAAAATTATACCTGGCTTGGGCAGTTGGATTCTTATATTCCTCCTGAATTTGTTTAAATGCATGCTTCTTCTGTACCCTTACACACACTGAGGAGGGGAGGAAAGAGAGGGGGAAGAAATGGGAAGTTTAAAAAAACACAACACAAAAGTCAGTTCATCTTCAGATAAGAATTGTGTGCATCTGTGGACAAAAATGTGTAAATCTTCACTCTTCAAATGAAAAGACAAAAAAGATATAGTATTGTACTGTACAAGTTTTAATAAATGCTTGGAGCTGTTTTTTTTAAAAGCCAATGCCTTTTCTAACAAGATTGCTTGCAAAGCAGCGACAATATATAGATGAACTAGTAATTTATGATGTTACAAGGAATGGACAACTTTGAAGAAGGACATTTGAAGACAGGGTGGTGATGGTAAGTGCAAATGAAGCCAAAGTAGTCATCTGATTACAACTAGCACAATCCACTGTGAATCTCCCTCTTGCAAACTTTAGGCAAACAGGATCTGTCCTGCAATGCTCTGGTATATCTGGAGTGTTACTCACCTATCCTGAGTTACTTTCTTAACTTATGCAGCAAAACAAACAAACTTGTGAAAAAGAAAACTTGGGAGACCTCCCTACACGTGATACAATTTGCAAGTGTATGTGGCCCAACCCAGAGGACTACACAAATGGCCAGGGCCCTTTTATTAATCTCAATGAGAGAGAAGACTCATTGGAGGAATGGCTGAAAAGTAAGTCAACACTAATGCCCATTCCCTTGAGTTAAAGGCTCTTCTCTAATTGAGACTAAAAACAGAATACCGGCCAAGGTGTTCCATGTACAACTTCTGAGTCCTGATTGTCTCAACTGTAGAGGCAGCCACATACACTCAACAAACCTTTGGAGGACATGGTATGGGGGATGAGGATACAGGATTTCCAAAGCAGACATTACAAGGGCAAGCAATCTGACATCACACCAATAATGTCTGGTAAAAGATGTGCAATGCACTCCATTTCCCATTCTCTCCAAACAGCAGCTAGTGAAATGGGAGATGCAGAGGGAAAGTTGAATGCCATGGTGTTGGTGCATGTTATCGTTCAACAGAGGTTGTAAGATGACGTGGGGATAGTTTTGTTACACGTCTGGTGTCAGAAATGGAAAAGGTTACTTCTTTGGACCACAGCATTCAGGATACCTGGCCATGGTGGCTGGGTATTTTAGGAATTTCTGGGTCATTTGCCACCCTCTGGCACAAAAGCAGACTTCGACTCAAAATGAGTAGAAAAAGATGGTGGCGGTGGAGCAAGTCATGCACACACACATGTTCATTGCATTTAGACTACATTTTACAATATAGCCACTGTTGTGCAGTTAGTTACACAAATGGAATAGCATTTGGAAGTGCACCGCTGTTAAGAAATCTCCATAGACATTAGCTGTATACTGTGTTGTGTGACTTGACCCCAAAACGATAATGCTTACAGAATTTTTTTAAACTTATGGCCATTCATATCCAAAAGGTATATTGTATAACCACACAGCAGGATCTCAGCCAATATATTGTGCAGCCCCATAAAGCTTCAATTGATATTAACAATGCAGAACATGGCCATGACTTTTGCAGCCTCTGCAAAAACTTAAGGCAAAACATAATCTTTTAAGTGCTCTCATGAGCAGTATAGTATTGCTGAATAAATAAATATTGAAGGGGAAAAAACTCAGCAACAGATATGAATCAAACATGCCCTTTTCAAATAAAGTATATGGGATTATACTTTATTTGTTATGGCTTCTTTGTGATTTTCCATGTTTAGAACCTTTCAGGATTAGCAAATAAAATACATGAAGAGGGTTAATTTCCATTGTTTAAAAATATGAGAGCTATCAATTCCATAATATCTCATAATATCTTGATTATCTTCACAAGTTAGGGGTATTTGGGAGCAGTTGCACCCTCCCTGCTTTGAAGGATTTTACTGTATTGTCCTTCAATTTGACCATGGAAAACCAAGAGTATCCACTGGAACAATGTTAATAAGCTTCAATAAATAGCCTTTCCAAAACAAGACTAAAAAAGTCAAGAACTTCAAACAGAAGACAATCCTTATTTGAGTACAACCACTTGGTTGCAATATCAGAGTGACATCCAAAAGGAATGCCACCAATTTCACCCAAGCTGTTGGTATGGGACCCAGAAGAAAGAATAACCTTCAATTCTTCTTTTAATCAGCTGGGAGACGCTAAGACAGTTCAGTAGAGCAAAGTTCCTTATGTGACTCTGCAGGGTCAGCAGATTTTTTTAAAACAGGGAAATGGACTCAACCCACTTTTAACCTATTGTCAGAATATACACATGAATTTCCATCGAGAAAAGTCTCAACATGTAACTGAGTCCATTGTGGACAGCGTCAAGATGCTTCGGTCGTTGGTATGGAAGGGTTCCGTAGAGCTCCATGATCTAAAGTAATAATAAGAGATAAGTTTGCTGACCAGAAAGGTGAAGATTAAAGATTTTTTGAAAAAAAAAATCTAAACCAAAACTTCAAAAATAAAAGCAAAATAGGGTTGACCACCCCCAATGCTGTGCACTTCCTGACACACACGGTTTAATCTGGAACATAATCCAACTTGGAAGCAAACATACAAATATAGGGAGATGATTTCCAACTGAGGCGCGGAATAATTCCTGTGTGGCTTTGTGTAAATGTTAGGAATGCCCACCTTGCCGGACAGCTACAATATGGGTAAAGGGCTCTTTTAGATGAATGAAACTTGTTTTATGTTGTACCTGTTACCCACAATCACATATGGGCAGATGTGTCTCTGTTCCGAGTGGGAAAACTTATCACATACAGTAGACATAGTCCATAGAGCATTTTCCTGTCATAGGAATAAACAGCAAAAGCTCTGCATTCATGGTTAATTAGGCATACTGAAGATAATGGATTGTGCTGGGTGTATTTTAAGAGAATGGTGTAAATCAGAATGACTATTGGAAAGCTTGACAAAGTAAATATATGGATCCAAAACTTAGAATAAGTAGTAATGTAAATATTTGTATCTTCTGTCCATCTGAAATCTGCTGAGCAAAGTATCAAAATGACCCAACATTAAAAGTTTTGAGTGACTGATGGAATGAGAAAATTTTGATGAAAGACAGACGAGTAACATATTACAGAAGTTAGAAAAGCCATACACCAATATTCTCTTTTACAGTCAATGGAAACTTAGGATTCCTTCTCAGAAATTGTAGTTGAGATTAGCAGAGAAGTACCACATTTCCCCTTGTGCTCCAAGCATTTAAACACCCTTAAATAAACAGAAGTGCTCCCATCCAGAATGGTATCAGGCATTGATTTAATACTACATTTCTCATATCTGACAGAATATTAAGAGCTGGTAACATATGAGTGCTCACATAATTTCCCCAAAAAAGTCTTTTAAATCTCACACAATACACCTGCAGCACTGACACTGGTGCCAGTCAAAAGACTTAATGGATGCTGGATGTGAATCTCTGCCTTTCATAAGCCCTGGGTCTATTTGTACTACAGTCAGGGTTGGCCATGATGGGACACACAGAATGGTGGAGATTCAGGACTAGCTGGTGTTCCATCGCTAAAGTAAGGGCACTGGATTTACACTGCCAATCACAAGATGATTGGTAGTGAGCTTTCAAAGTTTGGCCTATGAGAAATACCGTATTTTTCGCTCTATAAGACGCACCTTTCCATAAGACGCACCAATTTTTTAGGAGAAAACAGGAAAATATAATCTGTTTTCTTCGCTCCATAAGACGCACAGACTTTCCACCCCCCTGTTTTGTGGGGAAATAGTGCGTCTTATGGTGCGAAAAATACGGTATTTCGTTTGGGCAACATACCTAACTGCTGGGAAGTACACCTCAAAATTCTTAGTTCCTACCCAGGGTCCTAAAGAATTATTATGGCTACACAGTCATTTTGGGGAATGAATACTCAAGCCTCATACAGTCCCATCTCTCACACATCATAACGGCCCGGCCAACAGCAGTGCTGGGTACCATAAAGCCAGTATATTCCTGAAGCTAAGTGTATGCAGGCAGGTTTTCCTTTAAATGACTGACTGACCATCGGGATTTTAAAAAGGGATTGTGTTTTTAATACTGCTCTTTTTAATAATTTTTAATATGGTACAGCAATTGTTTAATGCTTTTTTAAAATATTGCAATATTTTCTTAGTTTAGCTTTTAACTTTGTTTCCTTTAATACTGTAAGCCAACTTGCATTCCTTTAGGAGAGAAGTGGCATATAAATATTTTTTTAAAAATAAAGAGTAATAAATAATAATATTTGTTGTGTTACCGAAATACCTTGCTGATTAATAAAAGTATCCAGAGATTTTCATTATTCTGTCTCATTCTAGCAGATGATCCACACTGAAGCTAAACTTCAGCAGAATGGATGGCAGTAAGCCAGGATCTATATTTCCATTTGCTTAACGAAACGAGTGGAGAAGATACTAGATAAACTGTATGATTCTGTCACATATGAGATTTAATCACACCATGATAGAGAAACATTTGCAAAACGTGCCAGAAGAAAAAGCAACAATCACTAGACTCTTTATTTAAAATTCAGCACAAAGCATATTGCACCTACCTGGAACAACTATGCACAGCCAGAAACATGTGTACCCAGATCATTTTAGAAGTATTTTTAAAAATGCTACAAAGCAGGATATAATTCTGACAATTGGTTACCCTCCAGGGTGACTGAGAAACAGAATCCATGCCAGAAATATATGGATTAGGATTAGGGCCTAGCCTTCTGGGGTTGGGGTCACCAGAGCAGATTTAGCTCTCAAACCCGCCAAATGCATCTATTTATACTCCACCCAACACCACTGAAATTCAGTGGCAAATCATGTTGCAGTATTTGGGTAGCAAACTGATACAAGCCCTTTAAAAAAAAAAGTAGGGAATTAGTCTGTCAAGGACTTTTTTTAACCTCCTGCTGAAATTTAACAGCAAAAAAACACTGGAAAAATGTCTTTAAAGCTAGCACTTCTTGTTCATTCTAATGGATTTTTATTGGTTTGAGGTTGAACGTTATCGGTGTACTATTGAGGGCTAAAAGACCTGTGTGTGTGTGTGAGTGTGAGTGTGTGTGAGAGAGAGAGAGAGAGAGAGAGAGAGAAGCTGGCGGGGGGAGCCAAATGCTCCAGTATGTTGTATATCTGCCCCCACAAAGTTAGGAGGCAGATATACAACATATCATCTATCCTAAATGGTAGGGTTTTGGGGGGGGGGAGGTTAAAAGAATAATCCAGAGGCAAAAATACTCTTACACAGCAAACAATGTAGTAAGAAGAAAAAAATTAATGCCAGATCAATCAAAAGCTCCTCCTGTTTTAAAAATGTCTAATAAAACGTTTATTTTATACATCATGCCTGCTTTCTATACAAAGCAATATTGGTTATTATTTTTTTAAAAAATCCGTTTTATAACAATTCCCATTTTATGGAATGATGGCATTTAACAAAAACTGGAGCGGGAACGATAGACACGGGGCTAACACTTTTGTTAAGAAACAAAACAATTAACAGAAAAGGAACATAAGGGAAAAGTCAGTACTGGAAAATACAATCAAAAACTGGCAGCACAATTTACCCAATGATTAAAAAAAAAAAGATCATGTGAAAGATATCACAGCCTTTAACCTGATCACAGCCCTTGGTAAAAAAAAGATTCATGCTTCTGCTGAAAGCGGTCCCTGCGGATGGAATCCGAATGCCTTACGTTGTTTCTCACAACATGCAGATACTTCTACCAACCCAGCCCTCGCTACCCTCTACCTGACTGGTTCGCTCTGGCGTTTTCAGGCGAGCAGAAGGCTGTCTTTTCTGTGATAACAGGTTGCAAAAATGTCTTCCCAGCAGATGCTCTAAAAGATCCTTTGATGATGTTCTTAAAAGGACGATAAACAGAACTTTCCCAGGTTGGCTTTGAACCGTAGCAGGCTGTGATATCATTCAGAAGCATTAAAGATACAGTACAAACTCCAAAAGCTGATTTTCTATCCCTTAAATATCTTCCTGTACTTGTCACTGTTCTGTTTATTCTGCTATAACTGCAAGTATGAAACGGCCAATTCTTTCTGGAGCTGGGGAACCCCTAATCTTCCGGAGGTTGCTGGGCGCTATTCCCATCAGCTCCTAGCTGCGTGGCTCTTGCTGGAAGAACATGGGAATAGCCATTCATTAACAGCTGGTGGTGCAGGGTTTCTCCGGATCATGGCTATTATAGAAATGTGCAGATTAATTTTGCACATTTGTAAATGGCACAGTATTGAAAGAAAGTCTGAATTCTAAAAACAAAGAAAAATAAAAATCACCCATAATTCTGGGAGGTTATGGATTTCTACAGAAGTTCTTATTATGAACTAAATATATAATTTCTTTCTAATCCATATGGGTTTTTAAAAAATCACTTTCCAAGCTGCCAATGAAGAGCAAAAGGTCACTCAAAAGAAAACCTTCTGACCTTTCCTTTTGCAGATGAAAGATATTTCAGGGGAGAAAATACAGCCTTTGGAGAACTACACTGAGCAGTGGCCACATGACTATCAGACAGACATATGTTGAACCAACAAAAGGACAGACCCCTTGATTTCACAAATAGATTTCTGATTTGCATAGCCAAAACAGTGAAATCAGGAGAGTTTAAAAAGAGGACGTTAACAAGATTTTAAGGGAAAGGACATACTAAGCAGGAGGAAAGACTACATTGATCTACGCACATAAGAAAGAACGCAAAGTGAAGTGTCACAGGGCACACACAAAGCTGTGTGTAACCAAAAGATCGCCTGTTCACTGGCACTCATCTAGAATGTGTGCTGGCAGTACAAAGAACAGAGCATTGTTTGTGACATGTATGTTAGAGCTGTTTAGGCACACAGCAACTGCTGGACAAGAAAAAATGTTGTTAAGTAAAAAAAAAAAAGCAACACGTTTTTGAAGCAAAATAATAATACTAGTGCTAATACAAAGACATCTCCCTTCTCACCCTTCGCCCCTTTCAAAAGCACAAATACTGATCTTTTTTAAAAGACCTAACAGAGTGCTTGCGCGCAGGGCTTCCTGCCTGTTGCTAGACGTCTACCACTGCTGGCTCATCGTTTTCCAGTTTATAGGAGAACCGTCTGCAGCAAAGGCAATTGAGAGAAATTCCACACCTGGTGACGCGAGTCGGGCTGCATCTTCCCATTATTCGCTCCAACATTCTTCTAAGAGGTGCGCATGCTGTTTCCCCATCTGAGAAGCAACACATGGAGTCCAAGCAGTTGATACTGCCGCTTGTTTCAATAAGCTAGGAAAGAGGGGAAGCAAGGGAAATAAGGAGGGGAAGGAATTAAATCACCAGATTTACACACACACACACACATATGCACACACACAATAGCTCACAAATATACATACATTTAAGAAGCAATGCAAATCTCTGAAGCGTGAATACAGGACATTTTGCTCACAGATCATGAAAATTATGCAGATTACAGAGGTGGTGATAATGGGCACAACCTGGCTACCTTATCATTTAAGCCCTGTCCTTTAAACCCATGGCCCCCAACCTTGGGCCTCCAGATGTTCTTGGACTGCAACTCCCAGAAACCTTCACCACCACCTCTGCTGGCCAGGATTTCTGGGAGTTGAAGTCCAAGAACATCTGGAGGCCCAAGGTTGGGGGCCACTGCTTTAAACAGTATCCTGTTTAAACACCAAGAATTTCAACCTGTCATCCTATTTACAAATCCTCATTACTCCTCGGACAGATTCCCAATTCACCATGGGGGCAGGAGGGAATTATTGCTATGGCAGCCTCAAAGATAAAAAAATTCTACAAGGGAACCGAGGAAGCATTTTTGTACAGGTTCCACAGGGACTGCTTGCCAACATTCCTATCTACCAGAACAGCAAAACCCGCTTTCAGTGAGAATCTAAACAAGTGCTACCCATTCTCTGTTGTAGTGGCAAGATGTCAATTTGAGAAGCATAGCCTCAGCACCCTTCTAGTTATGCTAAAATAGTGTTGTCTGACTCACTGCAGCAAATTTCCAATATGCAAGGGGAGACCTATGATCCACACACACAGAGAAAGCATTTTTAGAGGCTGTTGGCATGCCCGCTGTCTTCCAGTGCCACAAAATCTATTTATGACAGTGCTAGGACACTACCAGCACATCAAAAGGGGTGCTCATGCAAAATAACAGCTAATGGTGCGTCAATCCTCCTATATGTGACTGCTCTACAGGGGCAAAAACTGGCACAAGAGTGACAAGTATGTGAAGAAATAAGTGAACCATTTCATCTTGCACGAGGTGGCTCTAATGAAATCTAGTATGACAGGTTGAGAAATCTAGTAGGACTGTCTGATTAAGCAAACAAAGTAGGTCAAGGAAAACTATTATTTCTGGATCTGGAAAGAAAGAGAGATTAGCAACAGCCAACACCATCAAGGACAAACAAAGATCGGTCAGGCATTCAAGCTGAAATGAATGGAAAAGGGGTATGTGTCTCATCAATTAGTATGAATCTGACTAGTAAAAAGAAAGGCATTAAGAATTTAGAAAGTAAACAAAAATAAGTGATTCCCCACATGCTTGAGTATATTAGCTGAAACCCATTTGTAAAGGAATTTGGCTGAATTTAACATGTGCTTGACTACATTGTAGATGCAGCAGAAATTCCCTTTATTCTTAACAGAGGAAACATCTACTGGATTTGTTTGACCCACATCAGCAACAAACACCCTGGTTCATTAGCAACCCTGTTTATTACTGTTAATTAGCACTGGCAGTGGTTCACACACTGGCAATAACTTGTCCTTTGTCTAGATAATTCAGGTGTAGTCCCAGACACTATGGAAGAAACAACATAAAAGTGTGGGTGGGCTGAGTATTAATACAATTACTTCCCAAGGAGGAGTACTTAAACAGTTCTGCAAGCAACTGTATTCTGGCAGAGGACCGAAGGAAGCCATTCTACTCAGCACTGTGTGGTCAAGGACATCAGATAATTTGGTTTGTTTTCTTTTTAAAATAAGGGCATGGAGGTCTCAAAACGGCTTAGAAATCTTGGGTTTCCCAGTTCTAAGTCTGCCCTAAGTGCATTTTGTGTTTCTGTAGAGATCAGAGATTTCTGAAGCACCGTCAATCCCGGTTGAATGGAAAGTAGAGGCAGGATGAGTGCATGCAACATGCACAAGGTAGAGTTTTATTTTAACAGCTTCAGTTCTCTAGGAAATTAGGGTTCCCTTTCTGCCTCTTACAAGGATGTTGATCACCCTTCTTTCAAACCTTCTTGTATTTAGAATGTACATGCTCACAATTTTATGTATTTGTGCTAAAACTGCATTCCAGCTGTGACTATGAGCAGGAGGGCCAGTGGCCAAATTTCACCCCCACTGCAACCTGGTGGGCTATAGGCATGGCCGCTATTGTCAGGAATACATTGCTTTTTAAACATAAGGAGCATACATCCTGTTTTAATTGTGTGTCCAGAACATACAGTATGTCTTAATGTAGAGATGTGAATTCAATAAGAGTGAAAAGTGTTTTGGGGGGCTACAAAATCAGGCCCCCTCCACACCCTCGTGTAAAGCTCATACCTGTATGTTGCTCAGCTTTTTTATAGACCCTTGAACCTCTCAGGAATTTTCTGCAAGGTGGGTTAAAAGGAAAAACCAACTCTGCAAAAACATGGTTTTGTGTGGCAATAAGAAATATGAGGATCTCCAGAAAGCTACTGCATGTGGGCACTGCCACATGTAACTGTTTTCATAAGGCATCTGTATGTATTTTGAAACATATGTCTTATAAGTATGCATACAAAAAGTTGAGTGGGGACAAACTCATTAGCTAGTTCAAACAGCAGAATCTGGAGTGCTGGTAAAGCCACATGAATACTTAAAGAGGTACAGTACTTTCCAACTGCCTCACTTCTATAAAATGAAAACTTAGCAAGATTAAACAGTTGAATTCAAAGTTCCATGGGCAGAGAGAAAGAATCAATAGCCTTTCTGCCACTGCTGATGTGAGCATCTAATATTGTAATTTAGGTCTTTCACTCCCATAATCCTTCATTACTGGACACCTGTTCTAAAGATCAAAGGCCTAGAGTCCAATTTGTGGTGGGCCTGGTTTGGGAACCCCATGGATGGCACAAAAAGAGTGTAAGCTGGCTGCAAGAAGACCTCTGACCCTGAAGACCTTTGACCCTGAAGACCTTTGACCAGAATACTATTGTCAATTAATACTACGGTAGCCTGCTGAGAAAAATCTTATGCCTAGGAAGCAAATTGCTGCTCATGAAGGAGGTGCTGGTAATGTTCTGGGGCATGAGTGATTGTATGATTAGACACACACCTAGGACTATCACCAGCATGTTGTTAATGGGGTGTGCGTGTGGAACTTGATGCTTCAATGTGATTTCCTTCTGCAAGGAAATTGGCCATAGAATCCTGACTAGCATAAAGCTGATGGTTAGACAAAACAACCATGAAATGAGAATTCCCACACAAAACAGGGCCAGGTGAAGATCCTGATCTAAGGTAATGTGAGGCTAGCAGCCTTTTTGAGAAACTACAAGTTATAAGGCAAAAGTAGATATTTCTCAAAAGAGAACTATGCTTTACAAACAAGACAAAACCAAAGACTGTTACAGGCTGAGATCTTCAATGTTTACATGAAGGTCCTTAGTGCATGTGAGCGGACTATTCATATGAATGTCATAGGATCCATTGGTTTTCTAAGGATGATGTTTTCTGGTTCACCTGCATGTGAGATCATGCTGCTGAATTACTGAAGTAAAGCACACCTTCTTGGGGAAACGCTCCCTGGTTAAGAAACTCTCTCTTTAAACCTGGTTTTCACCACTGAAGAAGCCAGTTGTTAGGAATGCCATCGCTCTGCAACGTGCCTTTCGCCTGGTTTTATAAGTTAAAACTAAGCTTCTGTAAAGTCAGATTGCATTCAGCCAATGGGACCCATCCCTTAAGGAATAACTCCTGAAGTGGTGGTTCTAACTGTTCCGCAAACCGATGCCATTGCTATGATTCTGTTCCTGTGGTGTATGAAGCACTGCATAAGACACATTTTATCGCTGGATGGAGAATTTTTATTAGCAGTACTTCAATGGAGGGAGCATGGAATGAAACCACAATTCTGAAGGCAGGGTCTAGTTTTGGAGCTTTTACTCAACCGGACTTTCAGCGAGGAGAGACTGCTCTCCAGATTTCAGTGGCCTCTGTAGCTTTAATTTCTTGTACCGACTTGTCTCAGGACTTTGGAGGGACTCAAACATTCTGTAGTATCGTTCGCGGTAGCTAAAATGCTATATGAAGAAAAGCAAACCAGATAGCCCTAAGGAGGCAAATTCTCCAAGCATTCAGATTCTTGCTGGTTCTCATTTAGGAAGGTGTGGGGGGGGGAGATTGGGGGACAGATTTCTGTCCTCAGCACAAAAGCATATCTGTAGGAATTCTGGCACACAACAAGCTACACATTCTGAAAGCCGGAAGAAGGGCACATGGAACAACATTTGGAACAACTCCAGATGTTGTTTGACTGAAGCTGTCACGAGGCCTCACCATTGTCCGTTTTGGCTAAAAGCTGATGGATGCTGTAGTCCAACAACATCAAGAGGGCCCCACGTTCTCCACTTGTGACATGACAAATGACATACTTCCCTGTTTCTCACCGGACAAGATACTTTGCTGACAATATGCAGTTTGCAACGGATGGGAGGGCCTCAGCGTATTGGAACTGAAGCACCAAATTAAATTTATGTGACAATGTTAAGTGATCAGGTTTGTTAGCAGGGGGAAAATAATCTGAAGCATGCCAACATGTGAAAATATGTGGTAGTGAAAAGTGCAGGACAAGGGGGCACCAGAGATGGATCCATGATGACGCAGACAAGATATATAGAGCTCAAATACTACCTAAGGTACAGAGGCACTCTTGCTGCCTAAGACCATCAGTTAGGAGTTGTCTACCGTCCTCCCCTGTGTGCCCGCTCTTAGCAAAACCACATGCTGAGCTGATTGACTCCCTTTCCTCTTCCATCTAAAAAAAGGACAGAAAAAGCAACATACCTTATAAACCACGCTGCCCCTCTTTCAAAAGGTAGACAGCAATCCCCAAAGAACACCAAGTCATTTTCCCCGTGTAATGCCTTTGATGCTACTGTACACATATGCTTACCTACTAAGTGAAGCTTCATTATTGGAGAAAACAGGATTGAGAGAGAAAACATGTGTAACTAAGCAATGCGTTCAAGGATTTGGCTGGAGAGACATCCATGCGTGTTGCAGCCAGTGTAGGGATACTATCTGCAAACCAGGTGGTCTGCTTGCCCATAGTGTTTTACTCCACGAGGGACCAAATGTGGTGTCACACAGGTATTCATTTTATTTAAGACCAGGAAAGGCATAGGACTAGTTCTCTTATGCAGTCTCCAGAGCAAAAGGCAACCTGCACTGATCTAGAGGAAGCAAGATACAGTCTAAAGACTGAGGCTGGCAAAGTCTGGCCCTACAGAGATTTTTAGACTTAAACTCCCAGTATGACTCACCACTGGATGGGGCTAATGGGAATCAAAGTCTACCAGCATCTGAAGGCTGCACTTTGTCCACACTGGCCTAGATTGCATCTGCTCCATCAGCTGCACTAGAACCAGAAACTTTGGATAGTTTTGCTGATCAAATGTTGCTGAAGCATAAGATTTACAAGCAAAAGCATTCCTTGTTACTCTGCAACAAGTCCTGGCTGTTTGAAATTAATCTACCAGATTCCTTTCCATTTAACAAAGTTATCACAAAGAGTCATTGTTCTACTGTCACTTGCCTTACATCTGCCCTATGTGAGTTTGCACAGAACTGTAGACAAAAAGATGTACTGGATTTAGCTCCGGCCATGATTTCATAGTGGTCCTTTGTTATATGCTTCAAAATTGGATATATTCTCAAGAAGTACTGAAATATTTACTTCTGAGAGATGCAGTAGAAAAACTCATTCACAAAACTAAATGGGGCTCATTTTCTTACTTTCCAATGAAAATTCAAGAAATATACTTTATGAAGTAGAAAACAAACTTCAGGTGGTAAACAAAATTTTAAAAAATGACCACATCTTGTTAAGTTTTAGAAGGAGAAGCTGAATTCCTAAAGCTATGTCTTAACACTTTTGCAATGAATTTCATGAAAATACGGACAGCTCAGTGGTTTAGGTCTCTGGCTGCACAGCCAGAGTTGGGAGTTTGATTCTCCACTGGGCCTCCTTGACCGGGGCTGGACTTGATGATCCATAGGTTCCCTTCCAGCTCTGCAGTTCTAAGATTTATAAGATATATAACAGCTCCCTTATTTCAAAACTATATAGTCCTTAACTAATTACCTTGCTTAGTATTGCTTTGGAATGGCATGTTGCTGCCTGCCTGACTTCACAATATTAGAGGTGAAAGTCCTATAAAAATAAGGTCACTGACGTTAGATGTTTCCCAAGATTTCTGTTTCCCAAAGCAGAATGATTTGACAGATTTAAGAAGCTCCGTAAGAATGATTTCATATTCATTAATACCAAAATACCTTTCAGGATCTAAAAAAAACCCCAAGATACTCATGAGGCTCATAATTTTTCATTACCCATTTGCAACAGGTCTTTGCTCTTGATAACATGCCATACTACCTTATGGAGCTTTTCAAAGGAATGTTGCTGATGCAACTAGAAAATAACATCTATTTTTTCAGAAAGAAAACAGTAATCAATTAGTAAGCTCATAAATGTAGGCATAGATCTATTAGGTCTACACAGTAAATAATCTATGGATGTCCAAGAAAGGTTAGAAGAGTTAACTGCTGCAGATGTTGAGAATATAAATATTAGCATTAAGCAGCATACTTCAAATTTACAGAACAATAAAATTAGCACTCTTGTTTTAATTCTTGCAAATTTTGAAATAACAATACATTTGAGCTTCAGATTCTATAGTGTCTTTATTATTAACATAGATCTGTAGTAGGCTTCTCCAGTTCTTTAGATAGAAGATTTGAATTCCTGGAAGGTTGAAACTTCACATGTAATATATTTACTCAGATGCAAAATCCACTAGAGAGCCAATGTGATGTAGAGGAAAGAGTGATAGATGAGGTCTCATGAGACCTGGATCTGAATCTCTGCTTAGCCATGCAAACTCACCAGAGGGTGGTGGGCAAAGGCAAAACCATTCCTTAAATATCTCACTTAAAAAAAAAACCCTATTAGGGTTGATGTAAGCCAGATGCAGCTTGAGAGCATGTAATAATACACAAACGTAGTAAGAATTCAAATGGGACTTGCTATTAAGTATAGAGAGGACCACAAATCGTTAAAGTCTCATAAGCTCATAAATTGTTTTTCACGTGAAATAAATCAAAATGTAACCAATCATTTCAGCAAAAGATATTATGCCTTTTATATCTTTATTACTACGTGTATCTATTTGTTGCGTATTAATATGTCAAATTGCTGATTTTGTTGTTGCATGTAATTTGATCTCCTGGCTGTTTTGTTTGTACAGAGGAGTGCCTGTTCACTACAGGGCAGTATAAAAATGGAAGTAAATAAATAAATATTTGTATTTGTATCTGGCTTTTAGAAACAACATTTAAAATTATTATAGCTAGAACTGCTCTCCCAGGACCACTAAGTAAGATGAGAGGATCCTTCCTGCTTGGCATAGGAGTAGTGCGTTGCCAGGCAAGGAAGAATGGACATTCTTTTGAATAGGGTTTTCAAGAAGCAGGAGTCTGGTAAAGCAAGGCTGTAAGCTGCAGCTACCCCATGCATCCAATCCTTAGGGCATTTTCAAATGAAACCACAATATACACAGGCAATCTTCCTTGGGCCTTTATGGTAAGTAGTAATTAACATTTAACAAAGGCAAGGGAGAAAGCCAGGAAATTCTGATGTTTATCAGTAAGCCAGAAGAACCAGTTTTGGCATATGGCCCAATGACATCACGGTTTCCATCTTTTATTGCCTTACCAAGGCATATGCCAGGAAGCATCCACCATGACACTGAGTTCTTCTTCAGACATTTCTCGTAAATCTTCATTTCATTTGAAAGTGTTACAACACAATTGTCTTTACTGTTGTTGTAACTCAAAGACTGTTGCCTTGACAAAGGATTCAGAAACGCTTATAGATTTAAGAACAGATGTAGCACGTAAGTGGAGATGCAAGGACCCGATTACCTCCAAATGATTATCTAACTGAAATCTGGAAAACAGCAAAATGCTGATCACCTTTTCCAGTACAGATATTTTTCACTGCATTGGTGAAATACTATGATTTCAGGTTTTTTAATACAGTGCCAAAATCCTCCTGTGAAATCATGCAAATGGTGCAGCTTCTAGAGGCATACTGCCACAAGTTAAAGAAATCACCAGACTTATTAGCTGCACAAGTTACACAACTTAGTATATAACTGATAATGTTCAGTGATTCACTGATTTATCTTACAGCAATTCACCTCTAAAATTCCTCTGTGCCAGCATAACTAGGTAAAAGGATTTCATTTACTGTCAGTAATAATGGTGGTATTAGGTTTCTGTTCTGGACTTGCTTTGGAAATATCTGAGCTTATTACTAAAATGAGGGAAAGGAAGATGAGGTTCAGTCCTTCAGCTAGAGCACTTGGTGATTTTGAGTTTTTCTGGTATATGGCAGCCTTTCCATCACACTTCACCAGTGTCAATATATTCACGATAAAAAACACTGATTTAGAAACCATGGGAACTGAACAATTATTTTGTGCTTTGGTTATATACAAGACATGTATCTGCCCCAATAAAAACTGGAATACATGTACTTTCCCCATGACCATATACAATTTCAGTTCTAAATTTGTTTGCTTTAATATTCCAATTATTGAGTCAATAGCAGAGACACTAACAGACACTGCAAGTTAATTCTTATGTTTTATTGAGATGGCATCCAACAGACTGGGACATATGCTGTGACAAGCCAAGATTTGATCTGCATGGCCTGTCTGCATCCTACTGCATACCACTTCAATTTTTCTTGTGCTGTCATTCATAAGTGCTTCAGTTGTACAATATTTGGTTTAATAAGCACAAATATGCATGACCCTTATGCCCTCATGCTTTGATTTATTGCCGTCCCTTTTCTGCACACTACAGTTCAACATCTCCTGAGTTAATTAACCACTGTTTCCTCTTAATTATGAATCAGGTACCTGGGCTTATCAGACATGTGATTTACACAGAGGTGATTTACAGTAATGTATCCACTGTTTCCCAACATAATGGCAAATTGTTGTTATTTAGCTGCTGAAGTGTTAAATTGTAGAATGCTAATAAAGGGGAAGGGGTGACATAAAGACACATGGAGAGATGGCTTGTACATATCTTGGCTTATCAAGCCAAGCAATTCATGTTTCTGATCATTAACTCAAATTTGGGTTTGGGATGCCAGGTTTAAGCTTTAGAGATGAACTACCTTACATACAGTTCAAGAACACTGCCTGAGGCAGAGAATCGGATCTTTCATCTTTAGTTTGGTGCCCATTTTCCTCTTTTTTACTCTCTTAAGTCACATCTTCATGCAGTTTTACATTTAGAAGTGTGTTTCAGCTGCTAAAGCATTCTTCTGGCTGAATGGCATATGCATTCATCACGTCCATTTACAGCCCCAAGAACCCTCTGCTTACAAAAAACACATCGGTCATATGCTCACAGGCAGAGGAAATTATAAAGCTGCATAAATGTGTATATAAACACAACACACAAAGCAAGACAAAGAAGTTCTTCCCCGACAATTAAAAGTTTTTTTAAAAGTCAATTTAACAAAAGGGGTCAACAAAATACAATTTCTTTTGCTGTGGCTGTTACGGTCCGACATGCAGGAAGCATTGTTTACATCATGGATGGTTGAGTTAAGCAGAAGCACTGGGGCCATGCTAACCAGGGGTTTCCCCCTCTTTTAGTTATCTTGCATAGCAGAAGAAGGAGTAAACTTAAGTTCTGTACTCTGATCATCATGCTCCCACCTTCTCCCTCATCCCACCCATAAAACAACTGAATACATGCTGGGAGTGGCCTGCAAACATAGAGCGAAGCTAGAAGGGGAAGCGAGAAAGGTACGAACTTGCGCGGCTGCCTTTTTTTAGTTCAGTCTAGCATCCATGCCTCTTTCCCTTTTCTCTCTCTCTCAGTGCTGGTTAGCTCGCCTTCAGCATGCACAAAATTGGATGAAGAACTGCCCCTCCTACTCTACCTAATTCTGCTCAGCTGACTCGGTGCCCTGGACAATGGCTGCAGTGCGATGCATTCCTCACTTAAAGCAACTCTGCTGGAGTACATCTATAAGTAGATAAAGAAGGGATGGAACACACAAATCAGTGAGAAGTCATTTTTTTGTTTCAAAGAGGCAGACATAGGACAGGATCTTTATAGACAAACATCTTCAAAATGCAGGGATACATTTATTATGCAGAGCGTACAAGCGCAGGGACACTGGTTTTGGATGGTAAACATTGTGCCTAAGCCAGTATAAGTGTAACAAAGGCAGAGGCCACATTTTGTTCACAGGCCAGTAAGTTATCTATTGTAGTGAATCAACACACAACTACGTCAGTTATGGGCAACATGCCATGAACATGTAGAATCTGGCCGTCCGAATCACAATTTTAAAAAGTTGCAGCAAAACAGTGTTCCTATACACAGCAGTGTCAGTTTCTAACACTCAGTCTTTGCTGTCACATTCTGCACCCTTTTCCACATCCAGGCACTGGAGTTGCAGAAGGACAAACAGGCCAAAAGTTTAATTGGCCACTCATTTATAATACTGTCCTTTGTAATCTTTGGTCAGGTTTCTACCAAAAAAAAGTGTTACTAGTTTTTGGCCATGAGTTCTCCCATGTGTCATTTCTTCCCATATGAACCAAAGTCAAGCCACAATACAGGAGCCAACAGCAAAAAGTTCCACAGCCATCATGTGAAGCCAGACTGGCTTTGTGGCTTTACTTGTAGTTAGAATTCAGAACATACATTGACAGACAAACAGGACAAGAGCATGTTTTCAGGACATACCCACCCTTGAGAACATACTTAAAGTGGCTTATATATACACATTAACTTTTCATTAAGAGGAAATGGAGCACATAAACTAGATTGTCAAGCACTTCTCTGATCTATGTATGAATTAGTGCTTGTTCTGTTACATTGCACTTACACTGACCATGTGCATGGATATATTGACCGGCCTTTGTAGAAGCCTGGGTTTGGAGGACACAGCATGTAAGGTTAACTGAATTACTACTACTTTTACATTTCCTCAGATAGTGGTATCTGTTATGGATGACCAACATTAAACATCTGAAAACAGAAAAGCCAGAAGAATGCATTCTTCTAGCCGTTCTTGTCATGACTCTACAATTAGACACACTGGCAGTTATGAGTGCATGTCTACATCAGGCATGTTAATATTACTTTCATACAGCTAGGTATCGATTTTCATCTGGTTCTTTGGAATAAAGTAAGTGTTACGTAACATGCACTTCCTTTCTTACTCTCAAGCAAGTATGCAGTGGTGTAATTCTGACAGACCTGGAACAAATGAGGCAGAAACTGTTTAAAACGTTATGTTCAGTATTTTCCCTCCCTAAAAAAACCCCATCTCACCTCTTGTGAGAGATGATTTTAAAAAGTGATTTTGTGAAAGTGATTTTAAAAAGCCTTCACTGTCACTAGTAGAAATGTTCTCCTCTCTTGTTTAGCTCACATTAAATAGTGTGGAGGGAAAGGAAGTCTACCAGAAGAGCTCTAAACACCACATGTCAGATGCAATGGTTCCAATGAGAACTGTATTACATGCTTACCTGATTAAAAAAGCAAGCCATCTTAAACAGCACACTAGCTATTCAACACTGCATATTTGTAAACAGTAAATTTACACATAACTAACATTTGACAGAGATGCGGAGTTACGTTGATCTCAAAGCTTTCTCATCCTCAACTAGACTTTGCAGCACCAGTTTTTCAACAAGACTTCCTTTACAAGTTCAATCCTAGCTTTTCATCAGACGCAGTTCAACGAGAAAGCTGAACTAGGAGCTAATCCTGAACTAAGAGTTTTCTTAAAACTTAATCGGACAATTAATAGAACAGGTTTTCCCAAAAGGGAATTTAGCTAACACATTTAAATGCAGGAACATCAGCAGAAAACCTTGTAATCTGCTTGCAGATGTAGTATTAGTCATCAAGAAGATGGCGAACCTGTATCTCGGAAGCACCATGTCAGATGGCAAATTGGTTCTCAAACCACTGATAAACAGAGTATTGCATTTAGACCAGATTCCAAAGTGAACAATTCTAGATTAACATTCTCTTCAACACACCAGTTCTGTAGGCAAAGATATATCTATCTTTTTTCAAAAGTGGTGTAAATCCAGACATAGGTTTGTCACTTTGGTGAGAACTAAGTTCTACAAGTTGTGACCAAAGCTGGCATTTTTTCTTACTTATCTCCTTTCCAGTAGAAAAGTAACTTATACACTTCAAAAAGATAAAATAAAATAAAAGTGGAATGAGCCACTTTGATTATGACTAGGACACATAATATGGCAATTTTGTTGGGGGGGGGAAGAAGTGCTTTGTCTTAAGTGAGCAACTGCTAGCCACCTTAAGACACTGTATTTGGAAGTTGCAGATGGAAAATGGGTATGAAAGCAATTCAAACGCAGGAAATGGATTCTGCCTCTATTGTATTGTACTAAGAAGCTACCATTTATATTTTAGATTAGGGCTGGGCTTTAGGAAGGCATGATCCATTACAGTAAGGAAGGAACTGATTTCAGTATGGATGTATTTGTCCAACAAGCACACAAGTATGACATTTAAAAGTGCAGATTAAACAAGACATTCCATACTTCACGTATCTATTTTTATTTATTGTAAGGTAAAGGTTCTCCTTGACATTTAGTCCAGTTGTGTCCGACTCTAGGGGGCGGTGTTCATCCCCGTCTCCAAGCTGCAGAGCCACCGTTTGTCCATATACTGTGTCTGTGGTCACGTGGCCAGTGCGACTAGACACAGAACACTGTGACTTTCCCACTGTGGTGGTACCTATTTATCAACTCATTTTTACATGCTTTCTAAGTGCTAGGCTGGCAGGAGCTGGGACAAGCGATGGGAGCTCACTCCGTCGTGTGGATTTGATCTTACGACTGCTGGTCTTCCGACCGTGCAGCACAGAGGCTTCTGCGGTTTAACCCACAGCGCCACCACATCCCTTTTATTTATTGAACTGGTCAGCAAAATGTAGCACAAGTTGCTGCAGGGTAATTAAGGTCTTGAAAGATAATTATTAGTGATGTGTAAATGTTAAGTGCTTAGTTGGCAATCTTATTTAAGAAATATTTGGAAGAGAACTTTTGTGGCAATATTTGTTCCTGCTTTCTCAATAGCACCAAGACTGGGTTACTAGGATGCCTTTCACTGAGTGGGTGAAGAAATAAAATGCCTTTATCTCTGAATAAGTATCTGAAAGAACCACACAAAAGATAATCAGTTAAAACAAACAGGTTTATCTTCTGGTTCCAAATGTTATTCATACTGGCACTCAAGACAAGCTAGAGAATGACTGGCCATCCACATGCTCAACGAGGGTTCCTTCAATTTATAAACCTGCCACTCACAGCAATACAGAGGTTGCTGACAGTACAAAGTTTTATTTTGTGCCAGAAAAATCCTCCTGCCTTCAAAAAGATGTTAATTTCAATGAGTTGTAATAGAAAGAGGATTAGCCACCTATTCTAAATAGGCCCTGGCATAGCTTGACATTTTGCAGCTTCCTAAATGTGAAACAAAGACCAGTATGTTTATCAAAGGTTTCCACTAAAAACAAGAATGGGGAAAAGCTAGCAGGTTGTCTGAACCAAAGCATTTTTATGAATTCCATCGTAACTCTAGTTCTAAGGATGCCTTTCATAGAGCTATTTGTCTGCCTCTACTAGGAGCAGAATTTATGACGAATGTAAACTGGGACCTCTAGGAAGAAACCACTGCTGCAGGAGAAGTTATTTCCTAATGAAGCAGCCCAAAACTGTTGGGAATGATCAAACCGAGGCAGCTGGAAAAGAGCAAACAGATGTAAGAACTCTCTGTTGGCAACTGGAAAGGGTTCTCGTATATCGTTCCCTCCAAGAGAGAACTATTCACTATTAAAGAGTAACAGGCAGCCATTTCATCTTCTCACTCCAGCCTTGCTTGCCTGAAAAGGAGGAAGAAATGAATCTGTATTTGCTATATTGCTGTCTGTTGAAGGGAAAAGTACCTCCTTGAGTGCTTAAAGTATGTGAAAAACAGTGTTAGTATTACTTGTACAGGCTCTGTGAGTATGCATATGCCAGTAAGAAGAGGTCCACGCATGTTGGTCATTTTTAACATGACTGATTCAATCTTGGTTCCAGTACAGAAGGAAGGTCCAACGTAAACATTTACAGCCAGGATTGGGATTGTATGTGTCTCCAGGTGTAGAACGACAACAACCCCCACCGTTGGCTATGCTGGCATAGGGTAGTGGGAACTGCAGTCTCATATTTGAAGGGGTACATGTTCCCCACCCTTGGTTTACAGGACGCTCTGATGCTACAAACTGCAGCAACGACCGGTCTCACCCTACTGCTAGAACTCATGGACCAAAGGTCATTACGAACTAAAGACCAGTGGCCACAACACAACAAGAGACCGATATATAACATTCTTTTCTTCAGACAAAGAATGAGAGAGAAAAACCTGGTAATATAATAATAAATCACCCCTTAAAGGTGAAGACACAGACAGTGGATTTTTTTTGAGTTGTCCTCTCCTTCCTCAAAACATATTTTCTAGATCAAAGGTCTAGACGGAGACAAAGGGGATCTATAAATGCTTAAGTTCCTGTTATTGGGTTACCCAAAAGTTTCCAAGCACTTCCTTTCTAATTAACGTCAGATGGCAAGAAGGGATTATGAGACTGGTGTTATTTCAGGACCCAAAGTCCAGAATGCTGCATGTGCAAGGAAGTTGGCAGCCATGAGACCATACAACCACCTCAGTTCCCAGCATCTTTTGATGCTGCAGTAACCATGCACATCAACAGATCACTGTAAGACAGAAGTGTGAAGAGCTGGTTATCACTACTAGTAAAGCAAACGTATTGGTATGCCTAGAGCTGAAGATGTGAGCTGCTGCTGATTCTCCCCCTGGTTTAATTAAGATACTGAAACTTCTACCCTTGGCAATATTAATATAGTCCCTTACATTTCAATATAGGTAAAATATTGTCATATACAGTGATAGTATTTATAATTGAAAACTTAGCCACGGAAAAGAGATTTCTATTTTAAACAGAAAAGAATCGTGGTAATTTAACTAAGTTGCTGTTTAATAGTTTAGTGAATTAGGTATCTGGCTGCAGATCCAGAGATGGGAGTTTGACTTTCTTGAGAGAAAAGGCAGCCTTGGGCAAGCTGCATAGCACCATCGTTGTCGTTTAGTCGTGTCCGACTCTTCGTGACCCCATGGACCACAGCACGCATAGCACCATACACCCCACCAAAGAAGAGACTGATAAACCACTTCTATACCTAGTAAACCCTATAAAGGGTGCCCATAATCCAGAATTGACTTGACAGCACATAATTATTAATAATAATTTAACTAAGTACTGCAAATAATGTTTCAGCACCAAGATAAGAGAAATTTAAGCATATTTAATGTTTCTTAACAAAGCCTTGGTGTTTAATGTTAGAAAAACCACATGTAAGAATGGGTTACCTGAGCCTTTTCTGTATTTGTGGGTTTCAGGTGTCTGTATAGTACTTTTTTCACAACATCAGGAAACAAACAAGTAACAACGATGATGATTATGGCAAACCAAGCGGAACCACTGGATAGCAACTGAACAAATACGAAGTACATATCTTGGGTATGCAAAAATGGCCTGAAAAAAAAAGAAGAGACGGAAAAAGGAAAAAGAAAATGGAGGTCAATGAACACACTGAATACAATGAAACTCATTGGGATTGTCCACCCGGTGTAGGTGGGACCTTCAGATAAGATGGTCCCAAACCATCTGTGACACTAAAGGGAAAAAGTAGAGCCTTTAATTGGTCTGCATGCCTACAGAGGTAAGTAAGCAATCAGGGCCCAGAGATGCTAATGCATTATGGTGGAAAATTCCAACTCCAAATGTTCTCCTGGTAATTCACTGCCCATACTTGGTTTTTTAGTTACTTTGAGGAATAACATTTCAATAATGTATTCCGGTGATTTCCAGCTCCCTAAATGTTAATCCTGAGCAGAGACAGAAGCATCATGATTCTAGTGTGTTTTCACTTATATCTATACCTAAATCAAATGTCTGAAATTGTTTTCTAAAGGAAACTTGGTTTCTTGAGATTGTCTAATCCTGACTCCTGCGGTACTTGCAGATACAGCTACTGGAAAACAGAGAAGATGCTTCGAGCCATGTATGGGGGTAGGCAGCAATCCTGGTGTGAAAATGGCCATGTAACTATTATATATCCCGTTTCTCATCTATTAAATACTGGCACATATATTTAAATATTGGCACATATATAGGAAGAATATCTGTTTTGAAAAGAAAATACAGTGGTGCCTCGCTTAACGATTACCTCGTTTAGCGATGAATTCGCATAACGATGTGTTTTTTAAAAATGATATGCATCGCATAACGATGTTTCCTATGGGCAATTTTCGCTTAGCGAAGTTTGGGACCATGCTTCGCATAACGAATGCGATTTTAGGTCCCCTGCTTCACTTAACGATGTTTTCTTTTCCAATTAAAAAAGTGTCTTAGAAGGGTCAAAACCGGTTCTAAATGCTTGGATTCGTTAGAGGACCCCTTAAGTCATGTGCAAACCTGATTTGGCTTTGATCTGACTTTTCATTAATTTTTTGTGAATTTTTTTTTTGGCCCATAGGAACCAATGGACCTGTCAAAATCTGACAGCTCCATGCTTTCCTATGGGGGAGAAAACAATTTACAAAAAATTAACGAAAGTTCAGATCAAAGCCAAATCAGGTTTGCACACAACTTAGGGGGTCCTCTAACGAACCCAAGAATTTAGAACAGTTGCTGAGTCTTCATTAATTTTTTGTGAATTTTTTCTTCCCCCATAGGAAATAATGGAGCTGTCAGATTTTGACAGCTGTCAAAAGTTGGGGGAAAAAAATTCACCATAAATTAATGAAAAGTCAGATCAAAGCCAAATTAACTTTTGCATCCGTTTTAGAGGGTGCAGAAGCTAATCCAAGCATTTAAAACCATTTTTGACCCTTGTATGACACATTTAAAATTGCAAAAATTGACTTCGCAAAGCCATTAAAATGTATTGAGTCAGCTTCAATACATTCCAATGGAGGATACATTGTTTTGCTTAGCGATGTTTCCTATGGGTTTTTTTGCTTAACAACGGCAATCCGTTCCAATTGGAACGGATTAACCGGTTTCCAATGCATTCCTATGGGAAATGGTGTTTCGCATAGCGATGGTTTCACACAGCGATTTTTTTTTTGAACCAATTAACATCGCTATGCGAGGCACCACTGTAAATGGGGGGGAAAGGAAGAGAAAAACATCAAAAAGATAGTTGTGATTGACAGATGATGGAACCTTCAATATATAACAGAAGGCAATATGTATTTACTTCTATTTAACAGGTTGAGAACAGCCAGAGTCCTATTACTGATTTACACTTGTGCAAGGAAAATCACAACTATGTATACACTGTATGTAAGTAGGACTCTGTTAATGAGCAGCAACTTGCTGCCAAGACTTACATGATTTCTCTTACCCAAGTGTAATGCAGCAATAAGATTCTGGCCACCGCAAAGATTTTCTACATAGTTCTTTGCATCAACATGTTTTTGCCCCTATAATCTGAGCAAAAGCTTTGATAGATACTGCTAAAAATGTGTACAGTGGTGCCTCGCATAACGAGCGCACCGTTTAACGATAAATCCGCATACCGATGCGGATTTTGCGATCGCTAATGTGATCGCATACCGATGTTTCCTCGCATTGCGAGTGGGAACAGCTGTTCGGCGGGTTCCAAAACGGCCGCTGGAACACCCAAAACGGCCGCCGGAACATGGGGAAACATCGCAGAACGGTGCGTTTTGGGCCCATTTGGAACGCATTAAACAATGGGTTTTTTTGACCCATTTAGCGATGTTTTGCCATAGCGAAGGTTAATCCGGAACGGATTAACCTCGCTATGCGGGGCACCACTGTATATGAAATATGAAATAATGCCATCTTAGATAAAATTTATCATTAAATTTTGACATTTTTGCCATCTTGGTTTCATACTATACATTTATTGGCTTCACTGTTTTTAAAATTTTGTAATGCTGCCCAAAGTAGACCTTTGGTTTAGATGGGCAGGTAGAAGTCAAATAAATAAATAAATAAATTTTAAAAGAGAGGTTACCTACCTGTAACCATGGTTCTTCTAATGGTCCTCTGTGAATCCACACAATTGGGTTGTTCTGCACCTGCTCAGGACCTCTCGGAAGTTTCTCAAGCTTAAAGATAATTGATTAGTGGGACGTTCCCCCGTGGAACGCATGCTCCAACCACCCAAAGTCCCCTCAGTTCCTGAAAGAGTCCGCTGCTGTCAAAGATCTATTTAAAGAAGACAATGTGATGAACAGAGGGGAGGATGGGCGGGATGTGTGGATTCACAAAGGACCACTAGAAGAACCATGGTTACAGGTAGGTAACCTCTCTTCTTCGTGGTCTCTGTGAATGCACACAATTGGGTGACTGGCAAGCTCACTTACCGGATGATGTGACGTCACCGTAGAAGATAAGTCAAAACAACTCCGCCAAAAGCAACATCGTTTTTCACCCGGATATCAAGATGGTAATGTCTCACAAAGGTCGATGGAGTAGACCATGGAGCTGCACAGCAGATGTGAGGAAGCTCAACTCCACGGTGAAATGCAGCAGAGGTGGATAGTGCTCTAGAAAAATGGGCCTTCAAATATTCAGGCAGTGTTCTGCCTGTCAATTTATATGCCAGTGAGGTAGTTTGAATAATTCATCAAGATAGTTTGAGGTGAAGCTGGAGCACCTTTATGAGGGCGATGGAAACACAGAAAAAAGTTCTGATGATTTTCTAAATGATTTAGTCCTATCAATGTAGAAGGCCAAAGAGTGTCTTATGTCAAGCATGTGGAGCATGTGCTCGAGTGGTGTAGAAGGAGAAGGGAATAGAGTAGGTATATCAACGGTTGATTAAGATGAAATTCAGAGACAACTTTAGGTAAAAACGATACATCAAGATAGAGGGTGACTTTATCTGGGTGAAACTGGAGGAAAGGTGGGTCAGATGTAAGGTCAGCAAGTTCGCAAGCACGTTTAGCAAATGTTATTGCCACGAGGAACGATGTCTTCAGAGAAAGTAATTTTAAATTGGCAGTAGCCATTGGTTCAAAGGGTGGTCAAGTAAGTGCATTGAGGACAAATTGCAAGGACCACTGTGGAAGAGGATGTTGACGTGGTGGGCGGATACTGGAGTCCCTTGAGTCAAAGTTGGGTGGGAAAAAAGGTTAATGGAACTGGAATGAAGCAGCTGGTGGACCACAATAGCAGAGATATAAACTTTCAGGGTAGAATGAGATTGTCCAAGATGAACGAAAAAGGTAAGTATAGTCTTCAAAGAAAAAGGGATTGCAAGTAAGTTGTGGGAGTTGGCAAAGGATAGGAAAGCCTTCCATTTATTCTGATATAGAAGTTGGGTCAAAGGTTTTCGAGCTCGATCAAGTACAGTGGTGCCTCGCATAGCGATTGCTCCGTTTAACGAAGAAATCGCTTTGCGACGATGTTTTTGCAATTGCTTTTGCGATCGCTTAGCGATGGGAAGTGATCATCGCAAAGCCCCCATTTTCGGCCATCTGATCGGTGGTTCAAAAATGGCCGCCAGGTAAACAAAATGGTCGCCCGCTGTGTTGCCTTGCTTTAGAGGCACTGAAAATGGCCGCCCCTATGGAGGATTTTCACTTAAGGTTAGTTTTTAAGCCTATAGGAACGCATTAATGGTGTTTTAATGCTTTTCTATGAGCTTTTTAATATCGCTTAGTGATGAAATTGCTTAGCAGTGATTTTTGCTGCACAGATTAACATCGCTAAGCGAGGCACCACTTTATGTCTCTTATGGTGGGAGTATTCTCCACACTGTCAGGTTCAGAGAGTCTATGTCTGGATGGTAAACTTTCCTGTTGTCTTGGGTGAGAAGACTTGGTATCGAGGAGAGACAGGACGTTTGTCGACATCGACCTCAGGTGGGTGAACAATGGTTGTCGTGGCCACCACACGGCGAGAAGTATGGCATTTGGGCGAAACTGACAAAGCCAAAGGATGGTGCGTTGTATGATTGGTATCAAAGGGAAGAGATAGATGAATTTGTTGTTCCAATCTATCATAAAGACATCTCTGAGTGAGTTCTTGCTGGAACCGGCACAGGAGCAATATCAGTGACACTTGGCATTGGTCTCGGAGATGAAGACATCGATGGATGGGGCACCCCACCGGTGGCACAGGAGATCAAAGACTCTGTCGTCCAATGACCACTCACTGAATGGCTTGAATGGGCCGAGGCCAGGCTGGAATAACATCAGCTGGAGACAGGCCAGTGCTTGACAAGAGGCTAACAACTGAGGCTGCAGCCTGAGCCAGTGTCAAAGTAGGGTCATCTCTATCCAAGATGGAGCCTGGGGCACCTTTAGATGACTCTTCAAGGATCGGTGAGTACTGATTGGGGTGGGTCTATATGAGTTGATTTCGAAGGCTTCTTGGTCTTTTTAGGTTTAGCCTTATCTTTCTTTTTCTTAGAAGAGTCATCAGGACAGATCGGCGTTTTCAACGTGGACATCAAGTTCGATTTCAAAGCCGACTTCAAATGGTCCTTCTGAGGGGAAGGAGTCGTATGGCTTGAAACCAGCCAAGGGCTTTCTTGATGTTCCAGACGTGGAGATGTCACTGGATCCATGGGAGTTGGATTAAGGGATTTCCCCCAGAGGTATGAACAAAGTCTTTGTAGTTGCAGTTTAAGAACGGGTTTAGTAAGTTTTTTACACTCGGGGCAAGAGTGTGTTTGATGCTGCTCTCTGAGGCAAAAGAGGCAATGGTCGTGAAAGTCGGTGAGCGGGATTTTATTCGTGCACAGCACGCACCACTTGAAAGGCCCTGGAGAGGCCATAAAATGTAGGAAAAGGGGGGGAGAGGTAATGGGGGGGTGATGGGCAGAGAAAAAACGTGGGAAGAAGAAAAAATAGATTTGGATAATCTAAAGGGGAGGACGTAGAATAAACAGGGGAAATGTCCAACAAAAGAGATGACTGAAGAAGAAAAATAAAGGAATGATCTCACAAAATACACTCAATTCTCTCTAACGTTCCGAAATAGGTCCAACTAAAGTGGCGGCTAAAAGGAGCTGAGGGGAATTTGGGTGGGCGGAGCATACGCTACACAGGGGAACGTGCCACTAATTAATTATCTTTAAGCTCTAGAAACTTCAGAGAGGTCCTTTGCACAGGCGCAGAACAACGCAATTGTGTGCAGCATTCACAGAGACCACGAAGAAGAATCATTTTTAAAATTATCTTCAACTAGATTAATCTGACATGCCCGCTTTTCTGATATGGACAAAGAATGTCTCAAAGGTTAAATACACAGATAATGTGGAAGGATTTATAAAACAGTTCTCACAAAGAAGGACATCATTAATTTTCCAACAAACTTTTTTTTATCATTTTAATCATATTATTTGTGGTTTGATCATGCAGGAAGGGTGCATAAAAGAATGCCTGGAATCTCTTGTTTGCATGCAGGCAGATGCGTATAGGACTTGCTAGTTCCCTTTTAAGACCTTTGCTTTTTTTTTTCATCAACGAAAAGAAACATCAACAGGGACCACAAACAAAATGTGTGAATTTTATTTATACAATACTCTTTTCACCCTACCCCCAAACAGCATAGCTTGCACCGTCTTTTTTCTAAATAAAGAACTAACAGGTGTGCCTGCACACTTACCAGATAATTCCACCGTAGAACAAGGAGAATACAAAATAAAACACAATGGAACCCCAGGTAACAAAATGGTTTATCCAAGTCCAGAAATGAGTCTCCAAAGCCATCTAAAAACAAAGAAAAGGAAGTTAGCATGAATTTACTAGACGGATAGGCTATCAACAGATTAGGCTTTTGAGAAAGAATGTTTTGGGTTCTACTACTGAAAATGTATCACCAGTTGACAGGATGGTATAAAATGAGCAGATCTCTGCTAATATGCCATTAAGAATGGTGGTGATTGTCATGCTGCAACTTGTGGATATCCTTAAGAGGAATTTTCAATCCTATTTTTTTTCTAAAAACTTGAAGCTGATCTAGAAATATATTACAGTTTTGGGTCAGCTCTTGATCAGTTGTCCCCTCACAAAAAGCCCAACGGACCAATCAGTTCATGGTCAAATAATCACTGAGCCCTTGGGCCAAACAGGTCTACAGATGGGGAAGAAGAGAGGAAAAAATGGACTTACGTATGATGTTTTTAAAGGGTGGGCAGCCGATTCAGACATGAGATATGCCTCAATCAGAGACCTTTTGGACTAGCTTATAGGTCAAACTCGGGAGGTTATTTATAAGATGAGTGAATAATGTAACCTATGATAATTTAAAATATGGGCACATAACAATATCATACAGTTCTACTTCTGTACCTTCATTGTAACTGTTATAACCATAACTGTGAAGACCAGAGTACCAAAGGTCCAATTTCCAAACATCTGAAAATGAAAACAAAAATTAATCGGGTTGATGTTTACTTATCTTTGTATGCAAAGCGAATGCAGCTATAAGCAAGGCAGAACAGGATGAAGGAAGCTCAGAAAGGCAGAAAATTCACTTGTCCGCTTACTACTAGTTCAAAAAGCAAGAAGGAAAAAGTGCAAACTGTAACAGGGAAAAAGGCACAAGTTACAAAACTTTCCCACTGGACAAGTTATCTTCCTCTATACACTACCAGAAGCTCACAGGAACAGATTTAAAGTTCCAAAGAAAACAAGACTACAAGGAAATAACAAACATTATGCATAAATATCCAGCTAATGAGAAATTCTACTGCAGTGTGAAAGCAATTAGCCGCTAATTATGGGAGCAGATGGGATTTCCTTCAATGCAGCATCGTGTGAACATTCTCCGGAATTAAAAAAATAATGGTAGACTTAGAACTTTAGGAACAGAAACTTTATTTCAAGAATTAAAGGTATACAAAAAGACAGTGATATAATCTTTCTTTTCTTTTTTTTTAAAAGTTTCTTTTTAAATAGAACTATTAAGATTTCCCTGAGGAAAAAAACACACACAGAGACCCCAACAGACCAGCATGGACTAAAGAGACTGAGATAGTCAACAAGAGAGGCACTAATGTTACAGCATCTTAATTGTTAAGCATCATAAATTAAAGTTATTAAAGCCATATTAATTCTGAATCTGATTATGAATTACTGAAAAACAGAAGATATTTGCTCTATGTTCTGCCAGATGAATTTAACTACACCCTTTTAACTGCTGCCTCCTTGATCATAAAGACTCAAAAATGTACTCTTTCTTGAAATATTTAAAATAAAAGGAAAGTTTCTTCCGTTTTATTTATGATATCAGACTCACAAGTTTCTAAAATTACTATTGTTTTGCTTGCTTATTTACCATAAAGATGAACTTAGTAAACATTTAAAGGAAATATATACAGCGGTGCCTCACACAACGATGTGAATTGGTTCCAAAAAAATCAACGTTGTGTGAAAACATCGTTCTGTGAAGCACCATTTCCCATAGGAATGCATTGAAAACTGGTTAATCCGTTCCAATTGGAACGGATTGCCATCGTTCAGTGAAAATCCCCATAGGAAACATCGTTGAGTGAAACAATGTTTCCTATATTGGAATGTATTGAAGCCAACTCAATACATTTCAATGGCATTCCGATGTCTCTTTTCCCTCATTTAAAAGTGCCTTAAACTGTTTGAAACCTGTTTTAAATGCTTGGCATCGATAGTCCAGCTTGTGAAAGGTATGCAAACTTAATTTGGTGTTGTTCTGAGTCTTCGTTCATTTTTGCTGATTTTTTAATTTTTCCTCATTGAAATGTATTGGACGGACCGTCCAATACATTTCAATGAGGAAAAATAAAAAAATCAGCAAAACTGAACGAAGACTCAGAACAACACCAAATTAAGTTTGCATGCCTTTCACAAGCTGGACTATCGATGCCAAGCATTTAAAACAGTTTCCTAACAGTTTAAGGCACTTTTAAATGAGGGAAAAGGGACATCGTTATGTGAAAATCCCCCATAGGAAACATCGCTGTGTGAGGCAGCAAATTGATCAGAAAAAGACATCGTTATGTGAATTCATCGTTGTGTGAGGCACTCGTTGTGCGAGGCACCACTGTATATACAGTGGCGCCTCGCTTGACAACGATAATCCGTTCTGTTCAAATCGCTGTTAAGCGAAATCGTCATCAAGTGAATTAAAAAACCCATTGAAATGCATTGAAAACTGTTCAATGCATTCTAATGGGTGAAAGACCTGCTCGTTTTGCGAAGATCCTCCATAGGATGGCCATTTTTCGGTGCCTGTAAAGCGAGGAATTTGTGCTAAAAACAGCGGGGAGCCATTTTGCATAGCGGGCGGCCATTTTTAGAGCCGCCAATCAGCTGTTTTAGAATTGTCGTCTAGCGAAAAATCGGTTCCCGAAGCAAGGAACCGAATTTTCCCCATAGGAACATCGTTTTGTGATCACTATTGCGATTGCAAAAACTTCATCGTAAAGCTGGATTGTCATTTAACGAGGTAATCGTTAAGTGAGGTACCACTGTATATATTTTCCTGGTTGTTATAAAAAAATAACAACCAGGAAAATGTACCAGCTTCCTGAAGGTTTGGGATATGTAACAGCCACTAGTTATCATTAGGTAAAGGTTCCCCTTGACATTTACGTAGTCCAGTCGTATCCGACTCTACGGGGCAGTGTTCATCCCTGTCTCCAAGCCATAGAGCCAGCGTTTGTCCTTAGACAGTTTCCATGGTCATGTGGCCAGTGCGACTGGACAAGGAACGCCGTTACCTTCCCACCGTGGTGGTACCTATTTATCGACTCACATTTTTACATGCTTTCGAATGGCTAGGTTGGCAGGAGCTGGGACAAGCGACAGGAGCTCACTCCGTTGTGTGAATTCGATCTTATGACTACTGGTCTTCTGACCTTGCAGCACAGAGGCTTCTGTGGTTTAACCCGCAGCGCCACCATGTCCCGCTAGTTATCATTAAAGGGACACTATTCCATGGAGGAGAGTAGGATTCTTATAAACATCTAAATAAGTTATAGTTGATGAGGGGGAGAAGCAACCACGCATTAAGATGTTCTGGTCCTGGTTTCATGTTTTCCATGTTTCAAGCCAGTATAGGCAGGCAGCTCTTAAAGCTGCAGAGTTCAGAAGATTCTTCTTCTATTCCAGATAGGTTTAAGCATCAAATTTTTTAACAGGTCAAACAATTATCATAGCAAATTCCACTAAATATGCAAGAGGCTAAGCGCCAAATATGCACCCGAAATGAGGTGCTCAGCCACCATTTATTTTTAAACATATTCAAGGAGAATGGATGCTGCATTCTTTAAACACAGATACAAAAATACAGTATCTGGTGTTTCCATATCTTTCTTCCTACGACACACTCTTACCATTTGCCCGTTAGGTTTCAATACCTGACGACATGCACAGCATGAAAAAGGGGGAAAGGAAACTAAAAGATCAGAACCGAAGTAGAGACAGTGTTATATAGGAGATGGCTATAAAGCCTTCACAGGCCCAGTTACATACAACAACTTTCATTCTTAACTAGCATAAACTAATAGTGTCGCACCACTGGGAAGTTTTCTAGGCAACCTAAAATGAATAAAAGGATGCCATAAAATGTGGAAGAAAGCCTGCAACTGTTAGCCCGGACGATTATCTTGCCACATCTGACGTGTGACCAAGCACCCTCCAGTTCTTGGCAGGCTGATATATTAACCAAGGGTAACTCTCTGGTAGTCTGCCTTTCTCTGCCGTGGCCATGCCATAGGCTGCAGAAATAATAACCGGAGCAACTGTGGGATTGAGGCACTGCCAAGCAGCTTTCCAGTAACATGCCTGTGTTGGAATTGGCAAGAAAAAGTTATGTCTGGAGTTCTGCTGGGAATAATGGGTGGAAATTTCCTATGAATGAGTCAGGAAATATCAGCGGACTCTGAAAATTAAAAAGGTGGTGGCCACTCCCTACAGATCCAAAAAGGATTCTTCTGGTGTCTGATCCAAACACAAACCCAGAATCATTCCTCTCGGTTAGATGTCAACACAGAATTCTCCACTTAGTGGAAACACTGATTGTCTCTAGTTTTAGAAGAGCTGGAGGTTTTAGTCTGTGCCAGCATATCAGGCAAAAACAAAAGAAAAATAAAGAACAAAGAAGACAAAAACGTGGCACCTTAAAGACTTTTATATTTTAATGTGAGCTTTCACGGACAGGTCCACTTCCTCAGATGTAAGAGTGAGACTCCATGGCAAATACAGTAAAGCAACAGACAGGCGGACAAAACCAAACCAAACGGCAAACCTACATAAAGCAACCCTACCCACCCAAGTAAAAAGGGGAACGAACCAATAACGAACACAAACAGATATCTAAATAACTAAATGAGTTATAAGTAATGGAAATTCCCCTCTATGATAAAACTAAGCCAAGGCTCCAAAATGCTACCTGAAGGAGAGAATATCCCTAAAGGCTTCTTCGGATCGTGCTTTTTAAAAAGTAATTTCTTGAAAGTCTGGAAGGAGAAGACTGACATATCTCTGACGAAAGACCATTCCAAAGTGAGGGCACCGTCACTGAGGAAGGCTGGTATCTAGAAGAAGGCTTGCTTGCCTCTCTAGTGTGGCCACCCACAAGAACAAGACTGGAAGGAACCGGTGGAATGAGCAGTAGAGCTTAGGGAGAGACACTCAAGAGGTATCCAGGTCCCAAACCATAAAGGCCTTTATTATGTTAAGACCGAAACCTTGAACCTGGCATTGAAAAGGACATGTAGTCCATGCAGGCAAGCCAGGACTGGAGAGATATGATTGAACTTACACTCCAGAAATCAACCTGGCAGCTGCATTCTGAACCAACTACAGTAGCTTCGTAAGAGGTCAATTTCACTTCTACGCTGTAGAAGAACTTATCTTTAGTATCATGAAACACCGATTATAATATGCTAAACAATGACTGTGCAGCAGAATTATCCTATCAGAAATAACAAACATTAAATCAAAAATTCTAAATCTGTTTTTTTTTAAAAATTATGTTTTATTTTACCTGGCCATTTCCTAGCAAAGACGTGTCTTCTCCCATCAGAAGATATGAGCCAAAGAAGAACACAAAGGCATGAATAAATCCCAGAAGGGTCCAGTAAAGGAACGGTTTAAAGCCCAAGTGGGCATTTTTACTGATATCTCTGTAAGCGAGGAAAGGAAAAGGTCAGACCTTTAACAACATTACCACTACTTTCCAGATAACAAGTTAATTTCTGTTTTAATTCCTTTCCACTGAAACATGCTCCTGTAATTGTATCTCGGAGTAACTTTTAAAATGCTAGGTAACCCGGCACCGAAAATAACCACCTTCTCAGTCACTTGCTATATAATATGCAGAGAAACAAATGCCGATGTTACAAAGGTCAGTGGAGCCAGAAAGTTCAGTAGGGCCAGACCGCACATCTATTGTAATGTATAAGGCATGATGGGCATGGGATAAAAATGGCACATGTTCCCTGTAATGACTCTCTTCCCCAACCTCCCACCAGCATTCCTCAGTCAAATTATTACCGGCTGATCTGATGAATCTGGTAGGACGCCACCATTTGAATAGCCCACTCTTCAATCTAATTAGATGACATTCTCTGAAAAACTCTTTAAGTTAACAAAAGCCGTAATTCTTATTTACGCCAACTGTACTGTCTTAATTGTCAGAAAAGAAACACCTAGATTTCATTTCCCTCCCGAAAAAGGGAAACATCCAGCTGTTCATTGTGGCAATTTTAAGGTGTGTTCGGAACCACGGCACCCTATGAGAAGCATCTTGGGTTTCAAGGCTGCCTATAACCAAGAGAGCAAGGTTTTCCCTATGCTACGTCGCAGCCTGTGAGAACAGCATGTTTATGGTTTATGAAGACTCTGAAAAATGGACCCTATCAACAATATGCTTGCCTTATCCTAGAGACTTTATTTTTTAATTAAAGTGTCTAACACCCATGGCTAGGGGGTCACATGCTGTTGCTGGGCAAGAAGGGTTTGGGACACCCTTTTTAACTCCCTCCATGTCAAGTAACAAGTGCTTTGGCCAGAGATCTGAATCGCTTGCTTGCAGTGGGGTTTTGAAATCAATGCACAGACGACGGGTTCCCTACACTCACTTTCTGTATGCTTCCCCTTGGCCTTTTGAGTCTAGTGCTGTCTGCTCCACCTTGCAAAAGCTCTCCATATTTCCAAGGGTTCCTTCCCGCTGCCTTGCAAACAGAAATATCGGAATTGGAAAAATATCGGAACGGGAAACAGCAGGATTGAACCTGGAATCTTCTACACCCAAAGCATGATCGGTATTTTACCACTGAAGTACTGACCTTAGGATTATTTTCAGTTTTTTTTTTAATCATACGTTTGCTACATGGAAATAAATAACTTGATAGGTTTTAGAAAACTAAGCATTACTGCTTTGACAAAATGGTTTCTAAAACGGCTGCCTGCCTTTCTCTCATTCAGCAGAGGCTACAGTGAAGAAGTGTACCACCTGTCATTTACCAAACATAAACCTTCTCCAGCAGAACATGCTTACCGATAGAGTGTTGGCTTGCTATGTAATACATGAGGGTGCATGTGCTGTTCAAAAAGACTGTACATGAGGACAGGCAGGGAGGTGAAACAAATGTTGTACAAAGTCAGGTAAACACTGTCATATAGAGTCTGGGGGGAGAAAAAAAGGAAGACAAGCAATTAGCACCTTACAAAAAAGCAGAAAAACAGGTTAAGATCCCTGTCCAGCGTGCTCAGCAAAGAGCCATTTGTAATTCAAGCTCTGTTACAACCCAATATATTTGTGACAATCAAAGGCAAGGAAATGTATACAAAATAAATACAAGTACTCCTGTGTCAACTGAAGTTTCAAGCGATAAAAATGGGAAAAAAGAACATTTAAAAATGTGTACAACTCTATGTGAAACCGCACACAGATATTTAAATAAACATGCAAATATAGTATCTATTAGACTCTTTCTTTAAAAAAAAAACACTCTAGTAAAGTGCCCAAATTGATCCTATTTTATCAGAGGAAAGTGTAGCTTAATTCCTGCTTTGACTTTAGGGGAATTCTGTTCATGCAGAATCTGAAGTGTCATCGAAATTTCACGCACAGAGAAACAGAAGGGGTGAGAAGATTGTCTATTGTTCCCCTGATTCTTCTTTATGGCTGTTTTGATTTCAGTTATCAGCTGGCATAAAATGCTTTTGTTCGTTCTTGAGAATCCCAAATGCCAGCCCTGTGCTTTTTTGGTGGTGGTGGTGGTGTGGACTTATTACTACTGCTTTATTTTTTTTTCCTTTTGAAATTTTGCACCCAGGGCAACTGCCCCTGTGCCCCCCCCCACGCTATGTCACTGGAATAAAGAACTACAAAATGACTCTCATTTCCCTGTTGGAGGGCAAAGTATTTTATGGTACTCTGGACAAGAAAAGACAACAAAAAAAATGAGTCTTTGCGGAAAGCAAAATCATGTAAAGTAACACTTTAAAGAACATTAGCGTACTCTACAAGTCTTTTAGCTCATATCATCCTTCGAGGTGAGGAAAATGAACTTTATGGGATTTTATTTTTAATGGAAACATTTCCATGGGAAAAGATATGGAAAATTTCCCATCTCACATTAGTTCCCAATAATAAAGCATTTAGAGGAGTAAATACCCCTGGGGCCTGAAAGCAAAGGATAATGAAAAGCAAGCAACTGATATTCATATACTGTACTGTATGTTTATGGGATCTGGAAGAAAGCCCTTCCCGGACCCCATAACTGGAGAAGCTCACTTCAACTGCAAAGCAAAACCTGTACATCCTTATATATTTTAGAGGATTCTTGAGTCTAAACCCTATCTTTCCTTTTAGGTGTTAGCACTGCCCAAGTACTTTTGATAAAGCAGAAATACTGGTAACCAGTGAACTTGCTCAAATATAGATACCACTTCAACTGTGTGTCTTATTCTGTACTGTGCAGTTCTTGAATAACCCTCGAGGCTATTTTAATCTCTGTTATACTTTGAAAATAAAATACTTCCCAACGAAAATGGAACATTTCATATACACAGTTTTCACATACATTCCGGCAGCTTTATATATCAGAACCCTGAAAGGTAACTCGACTAAAAAGAGGAGAGGGAATACTGAGGTATTTAAAGCTCTGCTACACCGGCCATATTATTCCTGGGTGTTTCATTTTCACATTCTCACAATGGGTGGAGGAATTTCCACAAATTACTTACTTGTTGTGAAAACAAACAAAAGAACTGATATAAAAACTGTGGTGTGATAAAGCACACATTCTGGAAAACAAGAAATGAGAGTTAGGAATATAGGACATCAGATCCTGAAAACAATGTTGAATACTGCAACATTATCATCATTATACTTAAACCTCAAATACTATTCTGACTAGGAATCCACAGGAAAAAGGATTAAACTCTAGTCCAATACAGAGTCTCAAACCTAAATGATAAGCTTATACAGTTATGCCTTGCAAGACGAATGCCTCACGAAAGGAAAAACTCTCAAGATGAAAGCGTTTTGTGATTTTTGGGGGGTGACTCCCAAGACAAATTTTTCTATGGCTGTGCTTCACAAGATGAATAGGAACGCATTAATTAAATCTCAATGCATTTCTATGGGAAACTGCGCTTCGCAAGACAAAATTTTCACAATACAAAACAACTTGTGGAATGAATTATTTTCGTCTTGCGCGGCATCACTGTATACCAGTTTGCAATCACAGGTTATGAGCTCCCCAACTCCCCGTTCTGGGTTGTTCTCTCCACTTCCTAGTTCGTTAGCAACTGCTTCTACAACATGCATATTAAAGGAAACCGTATTTCTTTAAAAGTGGAAAATGAAACAATGGTTATAAATAGGTTTGTAAGCCAGGGATTGGTTTGCTTGTCTGGACATTTTATGCCTTGGATCCTAATGGCAATTTTACATTTGTGCTTATACTTTTCAAAACCACAAGAGACTAGATTGGAAAACAATGAGCTAGTGTAACTCAGTAAAACAGAAGTTCCTTAATTGCATGTTGTCTTATGAAAGTTTAAGAGCAGAGTATCATGCTGAAATCAACCACATACATAGCACTGGGAAAACGTGCTGTAAAATACAATCTTTAGCAATAGATTCTGAAATGATGTGTGTGCTTTACAGTATACTGTTTTAAGTGTTTCCCCCACACTACCATCTACTGTATTTAACTTGAAGAATAGACTATGAAAATAAATCATTTATTGCCATAGCGATTCTCAGTTTCAATTGAAATAAACTTACCTTGTAAAAAAAATACTGTACAAGGGTTGCTATCCTAATGTAGTAAAGATGGCCATGGACAAAAAGTAACTTGGAAAGGTATTTAAACCTTGCTATTGCATAGTCACTGTTTCTAACAGCTTGTCTTCCTTCTTTGCCCATGATACCTGAGACAAAAGAAAAATTGAGATGTATCTGCACCCCCAATTTCCCCCATAGCAACACATAATCAGAAGTAAAAGAATATAGGTTGGGTTAACACATGACATAGGGAAGATTAGAAGCATTTAAAGTATTGCTTATTCATGTAACGCCCACTCATCCTGTAGTTAGGTTAAAACAAGTTTGTCAATTATTAAGTCCTCCATACTGCAAGGTTAAATTCAATACCTGATTTAGTGCAGTTTTCTAGGAAAAGGCATGTCTGAAAACTGCCTCTAAGGTGATCAAAGAGGAGAATTTACACACACACACACAAACACACACATATTATCCATTTTTAAAATTACAATCAGAAGTGATTTAAAAAGGCACATGTAGACCAAAATTCCTCTAGGTAGTAACTTTTGTGGATTCATTTGCTGGGCTGATACAACATTTTAATTTGACTTTAAGAAGAAACTTCTAGAATCAAATCTATCCAACTTTAAGTATAGACACTACAAGTGCTGTGATCCTATACAAGTCAATTTCAAAGGAACTGAAACCACACTTAAGATATGCACATAGCAAGGTTGCTCCATGTATGTGGCCTTTTCCTATGACCTAGCAAGGAAGGAATTACGTAGGTGTATGTGTACACAGGCATTTTTAAAGTTCACCCAGTTTCCTCTTCTGATGCCAGTAGCTCAGAAGAGTGGTGGAAGGACTGCTGCAGCAAGCTGACATCTCCATCATCTGTTAGCTTCCTCCATCTCTTTGGAGACAAGACCTTAGAAATTGGTTTAGAATCTCCCATTCTCAACGGGAGCCCATATGCCCTGGCACATTTGAAGAAAGCCAGAGACTGGAAACAATTATTCACAAACCATCTTATAAGGTTCACTGTTTGACTTATGCTATCCTGATTTGGCCTATATTTATTTCATATTATGTTTATGATCATGGCCAAAAACATTGAGAATGGCTAGTTTCGATAACCAAATTAACGTTACAAAAAAACCCAACACCTGATTTCTACCCCATCAAATCCTTAACTTGTTTCTAACACTAAGCCTTGTTAGGAGGTATCCTTGGCTGACAAGTCGAGAATCTATTTTATTCATTACTTTAATTACTCAAAAAGCACACACAGGTAATTCTGCTTGCCGAATGTTTAAAAAAAAGACACCAGAAATAAGAACCTAGATACAGATGCATGATGAGAAGGTTTTTTCTTTACCTATACCAACATGAGCTTCCTGTATCATGCTAACATCATTAGCCCCGTCACCAATAGCTAATGTGATAGGTTTCTCTGGGGAGGTCTTCAGCAGTCGTACAACCTACAAGAGAAAATAAAAAAGGATTAGAATTTTTAAAAACTTAACAGGAATCAACATGATTCTTATATTTCTCAGACACAGAAGACCATAAAAAAGCTCAACAGGTAGAGTAGTCAATTGTATTTTCTAGTCTGAACAAAAGAAGTTTTATAATAAGATATAACTAAGGAATAAAGGTCTAAAATATGCATATATTAAAACTGCATGAGTTCTGTTACTGCCAGAAAACTGCCTTAATTTCCAGTTAATGATTCAGTATGGCCTAAATGCCATTTTTGGCCCCAACTACAGTTGTACCCGTGATTTAATTAAATTAAGTATCCTTTGTTTACTTAATGGTTCTTCAAGACTTGTATAAATCCCTCTGGTGCAATGAGTCTACTTTGCTTATCAGCTGGATTTAGGTTGATATTCATGGAAATTCTGAGCTACTTAGAAAATTATTAAGACTCGCTTCGAGAGTATCACCAAAGACAGACACTCTTCTTTGAAGGACAATTTGACCACCATCTAGTAAAAAATTTGTCCTGGCAGTCTAAGACAGGCTGACATTGTATAGCGAGAGAGACAACCAATGTGGATCACAGTACCTGAGTCAGGCAGATAGGGACTACTCAGCACAACAATCAATCCTAAAAATGTTCCCTAAAAGCAGAAGCATTGAGAGCCACCACCGTGACTGACAGCAGCCAAATTTCCCAGCCGTTCCAACTGTTTAACCGTGAGCTATTTACCTTTGCTTTCTGCAGAGGGGCCATGCGACAACAGAGCACCGCAGAGCAGTTTCTACAGACTTCCATGAAGAGCTTCTCATGTTGCCTGAGTGCAAGGGAGAGGCTGGTCCCGTCCACCACCAGCCCATGCTGGATGACGTGGTCCTCCTTTATTCTAACAAGAGGGAGAGAGAGAAGATATTGTTGGCAAACAAACCCTTGCCTCTTTTGCAAAGAACACAAATTAAAGAAATGCTACGAGGAACAATGGACAAACAAAGCTGATCTTCTTCTTGAAGCAACAAGCTTATAAGCATCAGGTGAGGATTTTATTTTCATGGCAAAGAAGTAGATGCAAAGTGACTGGGCCTATTTTTACAATGGTGGCTTCTGTGTCAAGAGCCATTCGTGTTATGCATTCAAACATAAATGTGTGGCTTTACCTCCTGGCTAGTTGTCTCAGCTGCTCTGCACATGTACTGTCAGATTTGTGCTGCACAAGTTCCAGGATATTCATAGTTCTATGGAAGTGGCCACATGACAAGCTGACACTGACAGCCGTTTCCTGCTTGTCACCTGTCAGCACCCACACTTTGATACCTGCCAGTCGGAGGCCTTCTATTGTTTCTTGGACTTTATCCTGGAGTCTGAAAGTAAACAAAGGATACTTAATTTATTTAAGTTGATTTTTGATCTTTTGTGGTATGGCTTATTTTACTTTGTGCCTGTCATATCAATTTGTCATGCTAGCTTTTTATGAATATTAACTATGTTTTGTTCTCTGCTATACATGGCCTCAGGCCAGATGGCGTGGCATAAAACTGAAATAAATAAATAAATAAATAAATAAATAAATAAACAAACATTCAACGTTGCAAGTGACATTTCTAGCATCATCACCCATCGTTTTCGCTTAGTTTATTATGCATTTGCTAGTTACTGGGAAGTCCTGAATTTCAGTCATTGAATTCCACTACACACTGCCAACATCCACATTCAGATTCACTTTGAGAAGTAAGCATTCTTCTCTAGCACTTTTTAAAGGCTAGCATGCAATGCCATATATGGCCAAATAACTGCATGATGCTCAAACTTCCTGCTGCACAGAGTGACTCCCAAAATAGAGAAGAACCAATACCTAGCTTGTTTGAAATTGACTTCTTTAGCTTAAGCTCCATGGACAAAGAACAAACTATTATGCAACTGGCAGAACACCACCTCCTAAACAGTGCAGTACAAGTAGCACATACTTGTCTTCTACTCCTGTAGCTCCAAGTAAATCCAGGTCTTTTTCTATGAAGTCGTACACCTCTGCCAGCCGTTCTTCTCTCTGCTGCAAGGCAGTTTTGGCCTCAAAAAGACGTTTTTCCACCTCCTGATACTCCTTAGGTGTGAATTTCCTGTACGCCACACACAGAGTTCTCAATCCTTTCTGTGAATCAAGCAGAATGCTGGTTATTAGCTAGGACAGTGGCAATAAAATTTATTTATTGATGGAAATGCATGGCACAGCCAAACAAAAGCTACACTACATCTTCTCTTCAATATCAGGTATATATTTGATCTTTCAAATATGGCTGATACGAGATGGAAAAGGAAAGAAGAGGTCAGGCAGGTGGACCAGATAGGTTGTCTTCAGGGCGAGATCTGATCTGCACACAGTTTGATGCGAATCTGGAAGTTTATATATGCTTTAGCAGGAACAGCGAAAAATAAGTGTGTGTAACTTTAGGAAGTAATGATACTAAGAGGATAATGCTTCATTAGAATTCTATGCAAACCTATCTCATCTAAATGAATGATTTAAAAAGCTTTCAAACTCTAATCAGATTCCAGTGCAGAAAAGCTATTATCTTCAGAAGTTTTTAAAAATTAGTCCTTTACAGGTAGTTTTGCAGGTGTTATATAGGCTCCAATAGTCCATCCCTTGAGTGCTACAGTATTTAGGAACCTAGATTGTGCATCCTAGATTGTGTAGCTATTTCTAACCACCTTTATTTTACACTTTCGTGAAATTCCAGCCAGACTTTCTTTCTTACAGTAAGTAGGCAGCAAGACTATGCTTAGGTATAAATATGGAAGATTTACACATAAACTGAAAGAACAGTTTTAGAATCATGATAATCTCCCTGTGGATTCTCAAAGGCTTTCATGGCCGGGATCTGATGGTTGTTGTAGGTTTTTCGGACTGTCTGGCCATGTTCTTAAGTTTTTTCTTCCAAATGTTTCACCAGTCTCTGTGGCCGACATCTTCAGAGGACTGGAGTCAGAGCACCGAGAGAGTTCTGACTCCTGTCCTCTGAAGCTGCCGGCCACAGAGACTGGTGAAACGTTAGGAAGAAAAACCTTAAGAACATGGCCAAACAGCCCGAAAAAACTACAGCAACCATAATCTCCATGCTTCCATCTTTCTTTTGAGTTTTGTAAAGACAGGAAGATGGTAGTCATTCTAAAGCTTGGTCAGTTAGGTCCATGCTGTAAAGACATCAGGACGTAATGTATGCTGTCCTAGGATATAAGAGAAAAACCAAGAACTGAAGAGGGGGCACCCACACATTTTTGAACATATTTTGCCTGAGTTGGATTAGGTGGCATCTGTCAGCAGGACACATTTTCCCAGGAGCCTCCAATTCCTAAGCCTTCTCTATCAAGTAATAAGAAAACAGGGTGTACTCAAATGCAAAATTAAGCAAAAACAACTTAATAAAATGCTTGGGTCCAAGCTATCTCAAGGACTATATCTCGCTTTATGAGCCTGCTCGGGTGTTAAGACCATCAGGAGAGATCTTTCTCTCAGTCCCACCACCTTCACAGATGAGTTTGGTGGGGACTCAGGAGAGGGCCTTCTCTGTTGCTGCGTCCACATTCTGGAACTCCCTCACACAGGAGGCAGGCTGACCCCATTTTTGCTGTCCTTCCGCAGGCAGGTGAAGACCTTTCTCTTCAGGCAAACTTTCCCTCAGGGAATGATTTGCCTGAGTGGGGTTGTTAAATGGATTATTGTGCCTTACAGCTTTAAATGTGGTTCTGCTGTTCTTGTTCACCATGTTGTAGTGTGGTATTTGACCCTATCTAGTATTTGTATACTTACTGTTGCTAGCATTAAATATGATATTTTAATGATATAAACTGCCCTGGGTTCTTTTTAAGGAGAAAGGTGGAGTAAACATATTTTAAATAAATAAAAAATTACGTAATAAATGGCTAGTGAATAGTAATCTTTACTTGCTCTCTCTCTCTGTGTGAACATAATGAAATACAGCTGCTTTCATTCAACCACTTCAGTACATTTCAAAATAAAACCAATTAAACAATTAAATGCCACAACTTCTGTCTCAAGCTCTTGGATGTGCTTTCAAAAACTGAAAGTTCACAGTTGTGAGCTTAGTTGAGGTGGACAAGTGATGGATATCCTTGTCCACGCCTTTAAAGTAGTGCTGCTGTCAGGATCAGTCAAGTTACAGAAGATCTGACATGGAGGTCCTCAAACCAGATGACACTCCCAACAATGTGGGCATCAAGAAACACCAAAGACGAGAGGGCAGGCTCATGAAAACACACCAAGGGACGCTCAAGCGGCTGATCCTGCAATTTCACAGAGTGTTAAACAGTGTAAAAGGGCAAGGTGACCCGGTTAGAGAAAACAGGATGTTGCCCACTTCAGCTGCCTTCCCCACTAGTTTGCCACATCTTTACACAGACCAGAGGCATTAAACAACTCTATATGCATTTACAAGCAATGATGCACTCAAATCAGTTTAAAAACTATAAATTTAAGAGTCACAAACAGGATTATGTACAATGTGCCTTCTGTTCAGAACTTCACCACATTCCTCACTTTGTTGCTATTGTTATTTTGCATCCAATTAAGTCAGTATTCCATGACCACAGAACCTACTGAGCCATCGAGTACTGAGGATTTATTTTTAGAAAGAATACCCAACTGCTATTTCCTACATTCCTCTTGTTATCTCCTAGTGATGGCATGCATCATCAACCTAAATACGAAGTCAACCACAGCCCCATCAACTTGAATTCTTCTTCATCATCACTACCACTATCTCTGTCTTCATGGAACACTACGTGATTCTTAAATTTAGTAAAAGATTCGCCCTGATCTAGCCAGAGGTTTGAAAGCAACACTCACCAAAGCAAATTCATCCACATGAATTCTTGTTTTTTCCACTTCTCCACCTTTACTGCGAGGAAGAATACCAGATTCTGCTCCTTTGGTGAATAAAAGTTTGTCACCTACAAAGATTAATTTCAAAGAAATAAAATTGAAATCCAAATGATAACGTCCTTTTTAACAGCCACTACTGCCCCCCACATTAAACAAAATGCTTCAGGATTTTTTGATTATGAAATAAGACAGGAATAAAACATGTTCAACAGGTTTTTGGCATACCTGATGGACTTTCTACAATTACACTCATTCTTCTGCGATCTGCATCAAACTCCAAAACATGTAGTAATTTGTACCTTTAAGGGAGGGAAAGCAAATTACATTTATGGCACGTACTGAATAAATGGAAGGCCAAAGATGTTAGCTTACTTGTTAAGTGTAACTAACAATGATGCAAGTTGAACAAAAATGGGGGGGGGGGCACCTGAGCATGGAACACAGGACACTGTTTTACTCTGAGTCAAGCCACGGGTCCATCTAGTCCAGAATTGTCTACTCTGATGGGCAACTTCTCCTCAAGGTTTCAGATCAGATTCTTTCCTCCCCCTACCTGGAGATCTCTGATGTTAACAAGTAATCTGACATCCAAGTATTAACCAGGCCCAACCCATCTTGTTTTCTGAAACCTGATAAGACAGGGACGTGGGTGGTTATTTAAACTGAATTTTTTTTCTGGTAAGGGGTGAATGAGGGGAGAGAAGGAAGAGAAAACGGAGGAAATATGAAGTCTTCAATGCCTTTGTTTTTATCTAGCTCACATCTCTTGTTTTCTGGAACAGATTCAGCTCTGTAGATTGAATTTGACAGTGCATTTCACTGTAATACAATCTACTACTTTAGCAAAACTGAATGCCTTTCCTAAACAGATTCTAAAGGCTGAAACATTTTTACCTTGAACCATTTGAAGAAACGGTTACTGATATAAGGGTCTAACTTTACGGATTAGGAGGGGTAACTCTGATAAGAATTATATTTATCAGCCACTAAGTCAATCTTATTGTCTTTCAAATATTCAGTGCTTAATGGGTAATTATTATATAACTGCTAAATTATTGTTGATTTTATGATATCTAAATGTTGATGTTATTTTATATTTGTAGTTACTTGTCACTGTCTGATTGTCACTGTCTGATTGTGTTGTGAACTACCCAAAGTCACCTTAGGCTAGATGGACAGTATACGAAACAAATAAACAATACTAAGGACACACATGAAAATTACTATACTTCTAAAAAAATACACGCTGTGGGCTGAAAATGTTCACAGCCAAAATCATGCAGTCAAATCTGTCCCTAAAGACTAATGAACACAAGAAAATAGCTATATCTGCAATTAATAAATAACGGTATGTGACTGAGCAGAGCAACGGAACTTGGACCACAAAGAAATTGATTTACATTTCTGATGAGCCATGAAGCTCACTCATTGACTTAGGGTGACTCATAATCCATTTGTTCAGTGACCTCATAGGACTGTTCTAAAGAAAAATGGGCAAAACCCCTATATATAGCATTCTCCAAGTTTCATTGAGGAAATATATCATATGCTGTCAGGATGCTTCCAGCTTAAGGCAACCTTAATTAAATCTCCAAAAAGTCCTAAGTCCTGCACTGGTTTTGCAAGTGAAAGCAAAGATACTTAGCAAAAGCTAAAGGAAAGTCGCTAACGACTACCTTGTTAAACAAAGAAACCGCTTTATGATGAAGTTTTTGTGATCGCTATTGCGATTGCAAAGCGATGTTCCTATGGGGAAAAATCGCTTAACGATGATCAGTTCCCTGCTTCGGGAACTGATTTTTCGCTAGACGATGATTTTAAAACAGCTGATCGGCAGCTCTAAAATGGCCGCCCGCTGTGCAAAATGGCTCCCCACTGTGCTTTAGGACAGATTCCTTGCTTTACAGGCACCGGAAAATGGCCTCCCTATGGAGGATCTTCGCAAAACGAGCAGGTATTTCGCCCACTGGAATGCACTGAACCGGTTTTCAATGCATTTCAATGGTTTTTAAAATTTCGCTTGATGAAGATTTTGCTTAACAGCGATTTGAACAGAACGAATTATCCTCGTCAAGCGAGGCACCACTATATATGAGAGGCTATTCAGACAGACAGAGAGAGTACAAACAAATTTGCCATGTATTTGCAAATGTATTTTGTTGGCTTTCATTTCTCTATATGTTCCAAATTGTTTTTAGAGAATGTTTAGGGATCATTGATTTTTACCTTTCAGCCTTTCCACAGCTTTTAAGCTCCATACTTTCTGTGCTTGCTCCAGTAAATACAACACCTACCCTAAACATTAGAAAGAAAAGTCAATTAAAAGCGTGACCTGGTAAAAACTGCAAATATACACTGTGACAACACAAACGAGTATTCCACTACTCTCTACACAGCAGATCAGTATTTTCAGGATGAATTAAAATCAATATATAAGGAAACACTGCTTTCAGATATGGGTGGCATCTATAACAATCTCCTTAAGAAAAAAATGTATCAGGCAAAATAAAAATAAAAAAGACAAAAACATTCTGGCACCTTAAAGACTAAATTCCCCCATTTAAACCATCGTTTTGCGATCGTAAAAGCGATCGCAAAAATGTTAACATAATGCGGATTCATCATAGAGTGGGGTAATCGTACAATGGGGCACAACTGTATTTTAATATAAAGCTTACATTAAAATATAATAGTTATTATACTCCACCCATCTAGACCAAAGTCTACTCTAGGCGGCTAACAATAATAGATACTCACAACATTTATGTCTTATTTATTTTTCTTTAGGTTTTGCCTGAGATGCTTGCACAAGGCTACCTCTTCTAAAACTACACTTTTAAAAAGGTACAGGGGTGCCTGGCTAGACAATTACCTTGCAAAACGGTTTATTCGCAAGATGAGTTTTTGCGATCGCTATAGCGCTTCGCAAAACAGTTTTTCCTATGGGCGATTTTCGCTAGACGATGTTTCGGTCCGTGCTTCGCAAGACAGGGTTTTTTTTGGGACAGTTTTTCGCAAGACGACGATTTTGACAGCTAGGTCCACGACTCGCAAAACGGTTTTTTTCGGGACGGTTTTTTGCAAGACAGCAATTTTGACAGCTGGTCCGCGCTTCGCAAAACGGTTTTCCTATGGGCAATATTCGCAAGACGACGTCTATTTTTCCCATTGGAACACATTAAATAGATTTCAATGCATTCCAAAGGGGAACCGCATTTTGCAAGATGATGTTTTCTCAAAACAGCTATTTTCGCGGAACTAATTAACATCATCTTGCGAGGCACCACTGTATATGTTATTTGACTATTACAACTTTCAACAACCACTACAGTAAGAATAAACGCCATAAAAAGAAAATTTGTTAAAAAGAACTAGATTTTGAAGTAACTAAATTTAGACAATGTGGCAGTTAAGAGTACACATGGTCTAGAGGGGCGGGGTAAAAATCAAATAAATAAATAAATAAATAAATAAATAAATATATCTCAACGCAGCCTGATTAAAATGATAAAAACATATTATTCCCTTAGTTTTCTTGCCTACCTTTTCTTCTCTCTGTATATTTTTCATTGTAATCTCCTTAAAACAAAGAGCTCTCCTTTCAAATACTTCTGTATATATGGTCAAGGTGCTATCAATCACTAACATCAGACCTACAACAAAATAACGTAGCCTGGGGATGTTCTCCCTGAGGGTTCCAGCCAGCGCTATTCCCTTTCAATATATTCTGTCTGATTCCCTGTCTTGCTCTTGTTTCCTCGTTTATACATCCAGACTGCAGAACAGTTTGTAGTGTACCCCATCAGAAAACTGGAAAAGTCATGGAATACTCACCTTGATCCTTTCACACCCTTCTACAGCATTTCCAGACTTAAGATCAAGATGCATGATTGACTCATCTAGCATTATTATTTATACCTCCGCAACGATGCATGGAACCTGAGCTTTTAAGCCTTACCTGCAGGCAGCTTCAACTAAAGCCTTTTCATCTGGAGAAGAAGCATAATACTCCAGCCGACAGGAGCCATTACTACACCAAGGACCGTCCGCAATGCCATCAGCTTGGTCAGTATTAATTTGCACTGTATGACAAAGACAAACAGCTTTCAGGAAAAGTTCTTCCTCTTGATTCTGTAAACAAAAACAAAACATTATATTAAATATGCATATCCTGATTGCAATTTTGTTTTCTTCTATATAAGGCAACCACTACAAATACGTAATATGCAAATCTCAGTGAATTTGAAGACCATAAGTAAAGGTCTAAAGATCTTCTCCTCCTAAATCCTCAGGTGATTGTACTTTACTGCCACCAAATCTTTGAAAACTCCAAAAATGTGCCATCTTCACTTTCTTTAACATTGAGCAGACATAATTCGGAAAATGGATGTTGCCTCCTTGCTTTGGTAAAGAACACACCCTCTTTAGACATACACATAGGGAAACACACATAGAGGTACATGCCACATTACTATAAACCACTTACTCTAAAAAGAATCTGTAATTCTAGCCATACTCAACTGGGGTTCAGCCCCAGTGAAGAGGCTGGACTTGAAGTACACATGGATAGATTTTGACCTCAGTCCCAATGAATGCTTACTTGGAATTTATACTCTCAAACTCAGCAGGATTCAGTTGAATTATCTAGCTCTTCAACAAACACCAAGCACTTGCCTTCAAGAACATCTTATCACCCATACTTGAGGCTTTCTCTTGATGGCTATTCAATTTTCCGGAAAATATATCTCCAAGGCTATTTTGCAATTTAATCTTTTGGAGAACATTAAGTTATTTAGCATGGGGCACAAGGCTCTAAATTAGTTTAATTTTTTTTTAAAATAAAATCTTACCAGCCTAGGCGGTTTTCCATCTGTAGCACTCTCAACCAGTCCTTCTGGAACCAGCTTGCCATTGATCTCTTGGTACTTGATGCCATTAATGGAACACTCTCGAAACTGCATCACATTTTCAGTTAATGTACCGGTTTTATCTGTAAACACATACTCCACCTATGATAAGTTCAGAAACGGTGAGTCAAATTACGTGTGGCTTCAACCCCAAAGCAGAGTACAGTGTTGGGCCAGCTGAAATGAAATCTCCTTTTTTAAACAACACTCTTCAGTAAACTTGAGAAAAAAGTTGTTATCTGAGTGTCAGTGTCTTTTAAAACTGAATGATTTATTTTATAACGTGGTCTAACTAAGCATGTATATATAGACGGAAACAACTCAATTAGCTGCCAAGAAAAGCAGATTGTGGACCCCACATTAGCATGCAAAATTAGAACACATCTTAACTAGAAATGCATTATTGAGCCAGATCATTAGGTTATCTTCCCATTAATGACCACCCCCAACTGCCAAGATTTGCCAGCAGTGTTCTTTCACATCATCTCTACAAGGTCAGAGAATGAGTTGAGGGGTCTCATTCTCAAATGGCATGCCCCTTGCCCCACAAGCCACCCAGGGCCACCCACTAACCGCTCTCTAAGATGTTTTAAACCTAAAATACCTTAGGGGCTTCCCATTCATGACAATATAATCTACTGCTAAACTGTGTCTTACTTAATTGCCTGTTTTCCTTAACTTTTTCAGTTGGTGCAAATCGCAGGCAGCATTAAGGTGCTATGCACGACATGGTGAAAATCCTATTAAAACCACTTGTTTTTCAGAGACTGCAAGACATATTTTTCACACTACAGCCTAGAAATCTATTTTTGTTGCAATTTTCTTGCTTCTTTTCATTAATAGAGGTGGCTCCGGGTGCTTAACAATGGACTCAGTCTGGCACTTCTACAGTTTTTCAGTTTGTTTTAAATATTTATCACCCTGTTCTCGGGATATACAACAAATACGTAGGTCCCTCACAATGCTTTTTCCCCAACGACAATTAAAAAAAGATTTCCTGGCAACACTGAGAAGCTCCCAGTTGCTGTAACAGACACATGCATTATGAATATATTTATTTACCGTATTTTTCCGTGTATAAGATGCCCCCATGTATAAGACACACACCCCTTTTCTGACCCCAAATTAAGAAATCTAAGTGGGGCTTAGGGTAAAAAGGATTAAAGTGCTGCAGGATGGTTTTGATCCCTTATTTCTCCCTTCCTGCTAAGCCGCGCATGGCTTAAGAAAAGGAGAGGCAAAGGGATCAAAGCAATTCCACGACTACACAATCATTTTGATCACTTTCCCCCTTATACAGCCACGGGATTGCTTTGATCCTTCTCCCCTCCTTTTGCTAAGCCCCATGGGACTTAGCAAGCAGAGAGGAAAGCAGGGATCAAAACGATCCTGCAGCACTTTGATCCCTGCTTTCCTTTTGCTAAGGCTTAGTAAGTGGAGGGGAAAGCAGGGATCAAAGCCCTGCAGGATCACTTTGATCACTGCTTTCCCCTCCACTTGTTTTTTCCTCCTCAGCTTATTTCCGTGTATAAGACGGCCCTCAATTTTTAGTCTAAAGATTTTAGACAAAAGTATAGTCTTATACACAGAAAAAATACGGTAATTCATTTATATCTCACCCTTCTCCCAAGGGCATCAGATGGCAAACAGCTTTCTCCCCTTTATTTGTTCTCACAACCATGCAGCGAGATAGATGAGGTTGTGATAGTGCTTGTGATAACATCACTCACTGAGACCTCTGGGGCTGAGTAGGCCTTTTTAGTTTTAGTCTAACATGATAACTACTACACTGGAGTGATACTTCCAATGATCTGAATTTGCTCAAAGTGGTTCTGAGAGGAACAAAAGGGTGGCTTCAGACTAAAAGCCATTATGAGGATGAAAAACGACCACCACCAGTCATTACCTGTCCCAGCTCTTCATTGAGATCTGAAGTATTGACTTGTGCCTTCTCATTTGTTTCCTCGTGATAGAGATCAAGGTCCCAACCAATAAAGAAAGATCCAAGAAACTTCTGCATCTCAACAGTCACGTAGAGTGAAATGGGTATAATAAAGTTGTAGAGTACCATGAAAGCAAGGAAATCTGAAATAAAGCTCAGGATCTGAGGAAAAGGGAGAAGCAGTATTATCAAAATAAAAGTGAAACACATATCTAAGAATGTGTAATTGCCAATGGAAAAGAGTTGATTCTAAGTTTTGTACACAAAGTCTACAGTTAGGGTGGATTATTATCTCTTGGGACATAACACAATTTATAAATTGGCCAGATAAAGATCATGGCTCCTTCAAAAGGTGTTACCTTCCTATTTAATAAGATGACTGGCTTTAAACTGGAAGGTGTATTTTACTTTTGCATAATATGTAACAGTTTCATCTCATCCTTTCTCCAATGAGCTCAAAATGTGTATATGTCATTGTTTAGCCTTTCACTGTCACTATGGCATGTTTTATTGTGGAATTACAGTGGTGATTCGCAAGACGAATGCCTCGCAAGACGAATGGTTTTGGCAATGGGGTTGATGACTTGCAAGACCAATGTTCTTATGGCCATGCTCCGCAAGACGAATGTTTTCCGTTTTTTGTTCCTGCCTCATGTTTGCTGATTTTTAAATGTTTTTCTATGATGTTTTAAAAGTTAAAGTTTTTTGACTGAAATTTTTGAAATCATCTGCACAATATTTGTGGCTTTAAAGAGCACTTAATAAACCCTTTGTAAACCAAATTTGACTTTGTTCTGACTTTTTTTGTCCATAGGAAGGCATTAATTAGATTTCAATGCATTCCTATAGGAAAATGCATTTCACAAGACAACATTAACTGCGGAACGAATTAAATTCGTCTTGCGAGGCACCACTGTATTTTACATAGGAAACCTAGGAGACTACTGTGAATCAGCACACTTCACTAATATTTAAATAATTTTCTACCCAATAAAGCAATGGTTCCCAACCTTGGGTCCCCAGATGTTCTAGGACAAATCCTGCCCAGCATAGCTAGTGAAGGCTTCTGGGAGTTTTAGTTCACAGACATGTGGGGACCCAAGGTTGGAACCACTGAAATAAAGTATCAGGTTCACTTTACATGGACATGACTACTTTATAAAGATGGTTCCCAAAGCCCCCCAAAATTTATTTTTCATATACTAGAACTACACTTGCTTTCCAAGAATAAGTAAAAAAAAAAGAGGCTCTAAGCAGGTCATGTACTTCACCAGCTCAGATTTCAGGAAAGGCAAAGCCCAGGGCTATTCTTGATTGCCTCCAAGTGCCTTTATGGCCAGGACATACAACGACAATGGCAAAGAACAACACAACGCAGCTCATTCCACTCAAAGGCAAAAGGCTCCAAAATACTCTGGTTCAAGGAAGTGATGGCAAGGAGCCAGAATATTTCTCACAAAGAAGGAGGTAGGATGAGAGAGAGAGTAGGCTTGAAGAATCTATGGACAGTGACTGGGTAAGCCTTCTCAAGAAAGGATATGGTACAGCATTCTGATGATTAAATAATATATACAAAGAGATAAGACAAAAAGATGCAGTGCTACTAAGGAGATAAAAAGCTGATTTGAAGCATTATTGCATGAAGAGTTATAAAACAGAAAAGAGATGAAGGGTGGGTGGGTTGGACTTTTAAGAGACAAGTCTCCAGTGATGAAATCAGACATATAATTAGAATGTCACCAATAAAATTTCAAATAATTTTCTTGGACAACATTAAAATAATACAGCTGAATGCTTTCTTATTCCCAGCTCTGAAAGGAGGCACAGATAAGATAAAGCCCCTAAGCCTGTAATCTTCAAAATCATGGCTGAAAACTAGTATGCATGTTGTGAAAGCCTAAACTTCAGTTATGAGACGGGAAAAAACCCCATTTACAAGACATACATAATTTTAGACTTTACCTTACTGCTGTTTCTTTCATGGTTAGTTAGCTGGTTATACCAAGGTTCATTCAACTTTTCTTCAGACTGCCAAGCGTATTTCAATATCGTACTTAGGATGGCTTGAAAAAGGAGGATTATTAGATAGATAATCAAAAAGGAATTCATAGACCTAAGGAAACAAAATTGGTATTTATTTATTTCTGTTATTTCTATACTGTCCCATTAGTGCACAGCACTATTCTGGGTGGTGTACATATAAAACTATAAAGTAACTAAATAAAACAGCTGGTCTCAACAAAACAAAAAAAAAAGAAAAAAGAAAAAAGAAACCAACATTGGAGGCTAACTGAATGTGCAAATATTCATATGACTGAAATTAACCCTGTTTTCTACTTTTCTGAGGAAAAGCTTCACAGGCAAAAGGTGAAAATAATGAGTGAGTGGCTCAATATAAAAAATAAGACACACTTATCACCTCAGAAACACCTTCCAAAACATTTTTGCAATTGAAAAGAAAGTTAAAAATTAGAGTTCGAAAAACTCAAGATAAAAAAAAAATTATATTCCCCACTCTATATCACCTCAGCACTGCAAAATTAGAAAGCAATTGCTTAGGTCTAATTAGTGACGGTCACCAGGACTTTACATAACAAAAACATTTCACAAAGAATTAGATTTCTTTAGTTATAGGTTCAAAATGGTGTGAACAACATTCTAGCCCGCAGCTTTTGGTACCATGATCCCTTTCAGTCTAAAGGTAAGTAATGCTGACACTGGAAAAGAGCTACAATAGAAAATAGATGGACTTTTTTGCTTTCTGTCCCTAGCCATTTCTTGGATGAGGAAGAACAAAATTGGCCGTGTTGATTTCCAGATATTAAAGACCTCTCCTTACTTAGGGAGCCTCTGTACCTAGGCTGGGGTGGGGGGAGCCAGAAACATTTAGTGATAAAAGACTATGACTGATAACATCATTGGCCTTGCACACACTCAGGTGCACCTAATAGGTTTACAGCCTATTTCTTTTAAGAAGCTGCTTTTACCTACCACTTTGCATGTGGCTATAGTAAAAAAATATGGTTTAGCCTTGGTACAACATCGTCTATCACTAGTATCAGCTGACAAAAAGCCAGTTGTTCTACCTAATACCAGGATGCACATGTAATTAATATTCTGAATGTTCATTATCTGTGTCATGCTACTGTCTGTCTTCAAGGCATATCAATGCTTGTTTTTATTTTGCTTTTGTTCCATATTTCGGACTACAATGTGTCTGTGGAAGTGGACTTGTTCACGAAAGCTCCCATTAAAATATAGCAATTAAGCTTTAAGGTGCCATAATGTTTCTGTCCTTATTTTGATTTTTCTTTTCCTGACTGTGTCAAATGTAGAAATGAAAATTCTAACATCGTTTTTCAAAATGACACGATACATGGGGAGATTTTATTACATTTCAACGTTCCTATGTATAGTGAAAAGACTTATTCAACAGAAGGTTATCTTTAGGTTATTTTACTGAAATGAGAGAATGATGTGAAGAAGTCTTGCAATATATACATCAAGTAGCTTAACAATAATTCAAAATAAGCTTTCCAAAGTCTACTGACAAAAAGCTAAGGAGAAAACCCGCATGAAAATCAATTTCTTCCCTCAGACTAGAAAGAATGCTGTTTTCCAGAAGAATCATTCAGATTACCACCAACACCTCCGTTTTTGCAACTTACTACCTACAATTTTTAAAACAAATCTGAACACAGCTGAGTTTCAAACACGTACTTTTCAACTGCTGATCGTTTCTGTGATTTGCTTTTGTAATTTAATGCCATCTTTGTTTCCATGCCTGTATATACTGCAACACCTAAAAAACCAAATCACAAAACAGATCTTTGAGCATATTTATAGCATGCGTTACTTTTTTTTTTTTAAAAAAAAGACAGTTTCAGCATGACTGCCAGAATAAAGTCAAAACAAGAACTAGATTTTTAACAACATTCAATTATGACAAAGACTAAGAAATTGTTTAGCCTGTTAAGAGTCTGCTGCATATTGGACTTGACCCTAAAAAGAAAGGGATAAGTAATATCCCTTACAAACAGCATTAAATTTCAGCTGTCCAAATCTGATGTTATTTTCAAAGCCAAAACTCGTGTCAGGCAAAAATGATGATTCTCCAAAAACTGCAGGGCCATAATCCCTTTCTACTGGATTTGTGGGCTAGGGCCGATGGGAGTTGAAAGCCAACATTGTCTGAAGGACAGAAACACCCAACTCCTCTTTAAAAAGCAGCTGTTATGCAGCCTTAGGGATCTGCAACAATTATTTAGGACAATTACAAACCAAAGATTTCTCTTGTGTTTTTCAGTCTTGCTCCTCGAAGTAAGAGACTTTCAGGTCCAAGTGGTCTGAAAAGGAAATAGACTGTGTTTATAATTTAGAGAAGACAGCACAGCAGGGGTTCTAGCTGATTTCTCTTACCTGAGGGTACGCCACATAGGGTTCATTTTTTTAAAACTCAAGCAGAAA